>NW_025336087.1:34944001-35210176 GCF_004798865.1 Varanus komodoensis | reverse complement strand
AGAAGAAATGGGGGAAACTGAAAGAGAGCACACACAGTATACATGTATGTGGGCAGGGTGGGGCCATGTCATTTGTCCATGTTTACAAAATAAATATTCTGTCTACCAATGACATACAGCTACATGGTTCTGCCTTCTCATCATAAGGCAGGATATAAATTCAGTACATAAATCAATGTAAGAGCAGCTCTGTGTATGCTGTCTTTCTAGCTATAAGGAATTTCACTTGCATGCTCAGCAAATACTCTTTTGAAGAAGAAACATGAAAGGGGTGTAAAGACTGTTTGAAATAAAATTTGAAATGTGTGTTTATTTCATAATGAGCTCTTAACTAATTTGGGCTCATTGGTTTGTTCTATAAATAAAAATGCACAGTGTTTGTGTATGAAGACAGTGCTAAAGAAAGAAGTTTCTTTGATAGAGCACTTGTTTTGGATCACTTCAGGTCCAGTGACAGAACCTGTAAACATTTCCCCACCACCCTAGAAAAAGTGTTGCAAAATATCACATATAGTAGCATAGAATGTATTGGAGTTCTGGGCCTTATCAGAGCTCTACAAACCTGACCTCCATCTATGTGGGGAATGATAAGATGGTGTTGTTGAGAACTGCTGTTTTCTTGGATCTTTTTGATCAGCTGATAAGAATATAATGTGGAATCTGCTTTTATTTTATTACTTATTTTTTGGCAAACAATATATTATAGTCACAGTATACTCTGACCTTTAAAGAGGAAAACATTGATCATACAAAAGCCTTGCTAGATCAACCAAGGTCCATCTAGTCCAACAGTCTTCTAAACAACCAACTTTGATACCTGTGGGAAACCCAACAGGACCTCATGTCCATGTTCCACAGCAGCTGATGTATATACACATTGTGCTTCTACTACTGGAGGCAGCATATAGCCATCAGGTATAGTAGCCCCTGATAGGCTTCTCCTCCATGAATTAGTCTAATTCCCTTTTGAAACCAGCCAAGATGCAGTGGCCATCACTGCATTGTGTGGAAGTGAATTCCATAGTTTAGCTATGTAGTGTGTGAAAAAGAGCTTTCTTTTATCTCTCCTGCATCTGTATCAGCTTCGTGGGTTGACCTGGCTTCTAATAGAGAATGAGAAAGAAAAATCCACTTTCTTCCTACTATGTACAATGTTACATCTGTATCGTAGGATATTTCGCTTCCTTTACTTTGAGCTACACAAGCTCATCTTGGTGCCTCATCTGGGAGTTGCACCAGGTTCTTGAACATTTATTTGCTCATCTCTGTATATTTTCCAACTATACAATATCCTTTTTATGTTCAGTGATAAGGTACTAGGGTCTCAAGTTGAAGACTGCTTAGTCATAAATTTACAAGAAGGCAAGAGGTTTTTCAGAAACAGCACTTAAGGAAAAATGTAATATTTGGTAAAATAAATAATCTGAGCTGAAAGTTGAAACTATGAAATTATGTCAATATTTTAATTAGAACAAAAATTTATCAGTTTTTTATTCAGTGTAGAACATGGGATCAAAGGATCCCAAAGCTTTTTAAAATCCTAGAACTTTTTTCTCTTTCTTTTTTTTGGGGGGGAGCGGGGAGGTAGATTTCCCAGTCATAGCATGAAAAATACAACACTTAGATATCTACACTTCTTTCTTTCAAGCAGGAGAGGAGTGTCTGTCTACCACAACTCTGTGTTGTTTAATCCACCCTGTAGGGCAGGAAATCCCCTCTAGGAAAGATGGGATTTGGTTGCTCCAGACGTGTAATTCTGGAGATTTGTGAGTACATTAGAGAAAGGCCAGCTTTCATATGCACAGCTTTGTTCTAGTATCTGGAACAAAGCAGCTGAAGAAATAGAGGAATACCTAGGTGCATAAAAGAAATATCAATGCTATCTTTCCAGCAATGGTGACTTTCCTTTTCTAACCCATTCTCCTTCCTAGTGGTGTCTTTTACCCCTTTAGTGTGTTTATCATGTTCAGAATAAAAAGTGCTCACTAGGGCACTTAACTGCACATGTAGGCAGATATTCACTCTCAGTTTTCTAGTACAGAGGGCCACCAATAATTCACCTGGGAAATGGAAATTTGCCAAGCACAATACTCTGAAACATTGTTGCCTTCATTGCTAATCAGGTCCCCCAAAGTTTACAAAATAAGGGAAAGGGGAGAGAAATACTGCAAAAGTATTTCTGTAGATCTTTTAAGCTTCTAGACTGTATACACAAATGCTGCAATAGCTTGTTTTTTCCTCTTTGGAACTGGTTTTGTGATAATAGCAAGGATACTACTCCTCAGCATGCCCCAACACCTGGGAATAATCATGTGAAAATAACATTGAGGAACTGCAGAGCTCTGTTCTTGACATTAACTTTCTTCATCTTGACAGACTGCCACCAACAGATGTTAGGCTTGTGTACCTTTTCTCCTAACTATCCTCCATTCAAATGGCCACCTTCCTGCTAAACCTCTGTTTTCTTTAGAGGGTTTCTCACAAAACTTCCTGTGAACAGCCGTTTTATTTTTCCAAAATAAAAAAATGTCCCCAAATATCGGGAGGTGGGGGGAGAATAGCAACATTCTGAAAAGTATTTGAAATTAAGTTGCAACTTAAGTTAGGAGTACTGTTATATAAAAACTGGAGAAAGATTATATATTTCATAGAAACATAGAAACAGAGCGAGTCAGAAGGGGCCTCCCGGGCCTTCTAGTCTGACCCCCAGCCCCAGCCGACTCCGCTCACGACATGCCCACCATGTGCATGTCCAGCCTATCTTTGAACACCCTCACTGATAGGGCCTCAACAACCTCTTGTGGAAGCCCATTCCACACCCTCGGGGTCCTAACTGTCAGGAAGTGCTTCCTGGCATCTAAATGGAACCTTGGTTCCCTGAACTTTGCTCCGTTGGAGCACGTCCTGCCTTCCTCTGCAGGGGAGAACAGGTCTTTACATATCCTGTGTGACATCCCCTCACATACCTGTATGTTGCCAACATATCCCCTCTCAGTTTCTTCTTCTCCAGGCTGAAGAGACCCAGTTCCCTCAGTCTAGCCTCATACCCCATCCCCTGCAAACCGGCCACCAACCTTGTGGCCTACCCACTGACTCTAACCTGGCTATATGCTTTCTGTAATGAGGGACCCAAAACTGAGCACAATACTCCAGTTGCGGGCGCACCAGAGTCATATAGAGTGGTAGTAATACCTCTCTCTATCTAGAAGCCACACTTCTGGCTATGCAACCAAGGGTGGCGTTTGCCATCTTGGCCACTGCATCACACTGCTGGCTCATGTTTAGCCTGCATTCAATCAGCACCCCGAGGTCCCTTTCACAAGTGCTGCTCTCCAGCCACTTGTCCCCTAACCTGTACTATGACACCTATTCCTATGCCCCAAGTGCAAGACCTTGCACTTATCCACATTGAACACCATCCTGCTGTCTCCTGCCCACTTCCATAGTCTGTCCAGATCCTTTTGGATCTGGAGTACCTGCTCCTCAGTTGTGACCACTGCTCCAGTTTTAGTATCGTCTGCAAATTTGATCATCAGACTGTTCATCCCTTCTTCCATGTCATTTATGGAAAGATTAAACAGGATCGGCCCCAGGACATAGCCCTGGGGAACCCCGCTTGTCACTGGTCGCCATCCCGATGATTCCCCACTAATGGTTACCCTCTGCTTTTGGTCAGTCAACCGTGCCCTAATCCATCAGACAGTGCTTTGGTGTATCCCAAAACTCCTCAGTTTCTCCACCCGGATATCATGGGGCACTTTGTCAAAGGCATTGCTGAAATCCAGGTAAACCACATCCACTACATCCCCTCCATCTAGCAATCTTGAAACCTTATCATAGAATTCCACAAGGTTTGTCTGGCAGGACCTATTTTTGCAAAAGCCGTGTTGTATGGCTGCCAGCCTCCCTTCCCCATCTAGCATCACTGGATCTCTCTCTCATGAGCCTTTCCATTGTTTTTCCTACAATGGACATTAGGCTAACTGGTCTGTAATTCCCTATGTCCCTTCTACTACCCTTTTTGAAAATTGGGACCACTGATGCCACCCTCCAGACACAATTACAATTGTGTAAAAATTGCACATGATACAATATTTCTGGAATTGTACTAGTTGATATTACTTCTGTGGGATAACATGTTCAATTCTTTTCCCTGAGTAAAAATATATATGATATTCCTTTTTATGTAATAGCATTGGAGGAGAGCAAGCACAAGCAAATGTGTAGTGGTGCTTCTGGGATTCCTAAGCCATTTCAACCCAGAATTCAATTTGTTCTGAGGCATGGCTAGAAATAGATTATTTATGAAATTGTATTATATACATAAAAGTATATATGACGGTTATGCTGATTATGAGTACAAATTGGAGAAATTATTCTTATGAATCCTTATCTGAGGAAATGTAAATATATTACAGATAGCCTTCCCCGAAGTGTGATGAAAAGACTGCATATGAGTTACCTTATTTGTCAAGCTTATACACACCTGTGAGCAGTGCTCTGACTGCTGCCCACAGTGATCACCTGTTAGGTCCCCTTATCCTTCACTCTGCCCTGGTGTGACTGATACTATCAGAACTGACAGGTGATACTTACAGTGGAGGATTTTTGCATGTTGTGGTAGCTTGTGTGACTGAATAACCCTAAACCTGTTTGTAATTCTGTGTACAGCAATTTCTCTAGATTGGTCAAGTATTTATTGATCTCACTATTCTGTGGATCTCTTTTATTTCCTGTACTGGATATTATCAAGATTCATTTACTATGCTTTAACAGACACCTTGGTTCCATACCGAAGAGTGCAAGGGGCCTTATAGATCCAGCTTTTTACTATCCTTCTGTTACAGGAAAGGGCAGAAGGTACCATAGATCTTGTGGTAAATTACCTTGTGTTACTTATTCCCAATTGCCTAACAACACTAATGACTAAAATATGTCTGCATATATTGTTTATCAAAAGACATGTTTCTGAGGTAGGTGGGAGAATTTAATTCTTGTATGAAAAAACTTGTGAGATTGATTCTGATTCAGATGATCACAAATTACTAAGTTATACTATACTCTCAGGAACAATCCATTCTGAGAGCATGAGATACATGCACTCAAGTCTTATATTCTGTATAGCATTGCATGCTGCTTTTGTCCCTCCCATTTCAGCCTTGCTGTGTTAAGTGGCAAGTTCTGAATAAGAGCAGAAGTCATATTTGCTTGACTGTGAATGGATCTTTTCATGCAGTTGGGGATTGTGATAAATGCAGAATTCTAATCTTGCTTCCATACCATACCCCAGTGCAAATGAGAGAAATCCCTGTTTTGCCTTCAGGCGTTCTGAATGAATACCTGGAGAAAGGCAGGATTGGTAACAAGCATGAATAAACACTGTCTAGTAAACCAAACCAATTTTGATGGTTTCTAGAGAACACAGTTGGCAATAATTTACATATATCTATTTTAGAACTAGAACTTTATGTAACACATACAGATTTCAAAGACATCCATGGAACAAGTGTCAGAAGAGTTTTTAATATAAAATTATCTTTAATGTCATATGGATTTCAAGAAATCAGTTGGTATTTAACGTATTTTTATCCAGCCCATCATTCAGGATGCTCAAGCTGATATACACTTTTCTTCACCCATGCACGTTATCTTCACCACAACAATCTGTGATGTGGATTAGTATCTTGCCCAAGTCACCCAGTCAATTTTCTGTCAGAGTGGGAAGCTGAATTCTAACCCTAGTCTAATATAGTAACTACTGCACCATACTGGATCTCTTTTATCTGGAATTAGAGCATTAGACAAAGAGGAATAGACTGAGCTGGTGCTGTGTTAAGGCAAATGTGGGAGACATTTGGGGGAAATTACAGTTGCATGCTCTGGAAGCATGGAAAGAATGCTAGAAAAGCCTCTGTAATGAGATGTCTCTGTGATGTCCAAAACTCATGTAGTGAGAACTGCCCTGTGTCTTGAATGTAATTCAAAGATAAATATTACTTTATTTCATCCTTACTTAGCTGATCACTAGTTTGCAAGCAACATCTGTTTTTGAGGTCAGATGGTTTTACATTTGCCTAAATGCTTGAGTTCTTGTTGAAAAGCTTGTTTTTATTTTGTTTTTTGCTTTTAATGCTGCCAACATCTTAAAATCAGATGGCAGCAGGATAAACACATAGCAGAAGTACAGAGCTTCTGTACCCATTGTGCTTTTTTGGATTTTTCACCCCTCAGGTAATTGCCAAACTGAAGATCCAAAAATCATCTTTTAACCAGTTTTAAATATATTTCATGTTTTAAATGAGGATTATTTGTGGACTTTAGTACAAAATGCAAAGTATATTCCCTGTGTGTATTGTATGGACTTTCATTTAGAGTTTTACTACCAGTCATACTGTACCATTGTTCTTACGTTACCTTACAGCATATCTTTTCCTCATGCATTTTTTCATGCAGCTGGTAGAGAGGGTAAAACTAGTTTGTACTTCATGTTGGACTGTGGCATGTACACAAAAAAATGATGCATTTTCAAGCCACAGCTTGTTGTGGTGTCTGAATCCATCATCTATTTCAGGTTTATGCGAAGATTGTTTAATTCTCACACAATCCTTGTCTTCTGTGTTTGGACAGCATGACAAGCCTTGGCTTGAATTTTAAAAATTGGGAACATGCTGCAGAACAATGAAGCTTAAAATACCACGGTGGTCTTCCATAAACATGCAAACTGGGCTATGGTGAAACTTACTGCTCTGGTGTAGGGAGGAAGAAGAACTTTCGTCAACTTGGTTTAATAACTCTGTTTCCCATTCAAGCTGTTTCCTGACTGGGGAAGAAAGGGATATACAAAGAGAATAGTTTGCCTGCCCAGGCATTTCTTTCCCCTTTCTTCCAGAGCTTTTAAGAGTAATGTCTTTCCACAACTTCTTCCAAATAATTTAAAAAAAATTATAAGGAAGGAAGAAAGTAGGGTGAATTGATAACGTTAGAAATAAAATTCATCCTGAGAACCAAGTACTTTGACACAACTGATTGGTTTACTGTGGGGTGAAATGTTGTTGACTGTAGCAGTCATCATGAAGTGGAATATATGTGCATATTAAAAGGGTTCCCAAATCCTCCACAGCTATTTCAAATTATATTTCTCTAGGAGGTTGGGGGAATGTGTGAGAATGGCACCCACTTCTCCTGTTCACAAGAGACTTTCTTATTGTGAATGTTTCTAACGTGAAAGAAAAAAAGTACCCCTGGGTGCAACACATAATATTTACCAACCACTTTTATATTCTGTAAGTGCCTGGTAGCTTGAACAGATGGAAAAGAACTGGCGTAATATGGCCATGTTGGCTAATCCTAATTAGTAAATAATGTTGTTGCTCTAGGTGAAGGTTGCAGACAATTTTAAAGGTTAACAAGAGCATGGATAACTGTAGCTAGTGTATCTCTGCCTAAAGAATGCAGTTCGTTTAAACTATTTAAAAGTGCTCCATCCAACCTGTTTTACCTGTTCCTCCTGTGACAATGGTTGATCCAAGATCACCTGGCCCTTTAAGGGGTGTGCAGCCTGCTCCAGACCATGTTGACTATCACTCATTCAGACAGGCAAACCACCCACTATTTCTGTCTTTTTTAGTTTAGTCTCAGTTTAGTGGCCCTTATCCAGTTCATTACTATGCCCAGGCACTGATTTGGAAGAGACACTACCTCATCCTGAGTTTGATGAAAAGATAAATGAAACTGTTGAGGGGAGGTCATTCAGTCACCAGTATGCTGATGACACTCAGGTCTACCTCTCTATTACATCCAATTCAGGTGAGGCCATGACTGTCCTGAACTAGTGTCTGGCCAGTGTGATGGGCTGGATGAGGGCCAATAAATTGAGACTTAATCCAGATAAAACAGAGGGCCTGATGGTGCATGGCTTGGCTTTCAGGTAAGTATTTTAGCCCTGTTCTGGACAGGGTTGCACTTCCCCTAAGGGACTGGGGGTGTAGTTTGGGAGTGCTCCTTGACTCAGAGTTATCCTTGGAGTTCTAGATGACTGCTGTGGTGAAAAGCGCTTTCCACTAGCTTCGGCTGATCTATCAACTATGTCCTTACTTGGATAAGCAGAGCCTAACAACAGTGACCCATGCTCTAGTAACCTCCCAATTGGACTATCGTAATGCGCTATGTGAGGCTGCCCTTGAAGATGGTCCAGATATTTCAGTTTGTTGAGAATAGGGCAGCAAGACTTTAGATGGGGACTGATAGATATGCTTATATAACACCTGTATTGTCCTGTAGAGTCCTGTATTGTCTGCACAGGCTACCAGTTGAAGCCTGGGCCCAATTTAAGGTGCTAACAATGATGTATAAAGCCCTAAACAGTTAAGGGCCTAGGTATCTGAAGGAGCATCTCCTTCCATATATACCTGACCATCCCCTAAGATCCTTGTCTAATTTCCTTCTTTGTGATCCCTTTTTTGAAGGAGATTAGAAGAGTGGCCTTTTCTGCAGAAACATTGCAACTCTGGAATGTGCTCTCCAGAGAGGTGTGCCTGGTGCCAATGTTTAATTCATTTTGGGACCAGGCCAAAGACTTTTTAAGGATTAAGTGTGTTTTTAAATGTTGGTTTTATGAGATACTTATGTTCTATTTTTGTGTGCTTTGTCGTCCTGAGACTTTTGTATAGAACAGGATAGAAATACCCCAAATAAATAAACATGTGTGTCATCTGCATAGTGACACCTCAGCCCATATTTCTGATTAAGCTCCCACAATCCTTTCATGTAGATTTTGAACAGCATGGGGAATAGAATAGATCAGTGTGGAACCCCATAGCATAACTGCCAAGGCATGGAGCAAGAACCCCACAGCACCACCTTTTGAAATCAACCATCCATAGGAGAAGAACCACTGTAGCACAGTTCTTTCAACTCCCAACCCAGGCAACTTGCCCAGAAGGATATGATAATGATCTCAAAAGCTTCTGAAGGGTCCAGTAGAATCAGTAAGGTCACACTCTCTCATCCCTCCTTGGTAGAGGTCCACCACAGTCAACCAAGGGCCAACAAGGCACATTCTGTTGCAGAACCAGGTGTGAAACTATTTGAAATGAGTTGAGATAATCCATTCATTCAAGAATGCTTCAAGTTGAGTGGCAACCATCTAATCAAGCACTTTTCAGAAAGAAGATTGGCCACTGGCCTATATTTGTTATCACCAAGGGTGGTCTAATTACCATATTCTTTTAAGAAACCAACGCAAGTCCCTTTTTTAAAAAGGAGTTTACAGGCTGAATCTCCTTCCTTTTAGATGCAGTAAGCCATGGTCAGGCAAATGGGGTTTGACTGGACTTGACCAAGCACCTGGTTCATTTTTTTTCCTCAATAGCTGAAACTCGTCCAAGAAAACTGAACTAGATGATGTTCTGGGCACCTCTGCTAATAAATGCATTAGTAATGGTGACTAATTAGTGATGGATTTGAGCAAACCCATCATGGCATGGCACCCAAGTT
Organism: Varanus komodoensis; assembly: GCF_004798865.1. Taxonomy (NCBI): domain Eukaryota; kingdom Metazoa; phylum Chordata; class Lepidosauria; order Squamata; family Varanidae; genus Varanus; species Varanus komodoensis. Next base: position 35,200,681 of record NW_025336087.1, on the reverse strand, counting down.
TCACCATTTCTTTCACTGAATCATACTGTAGCAGGCCATAAACTACTTGGAAAATCTTTGCTGGGCAAAAGTGAGTATCATCATTCTAAGGGTCCTCAACACCAAATTTGAAACCACCAGCTCAGACAGAAATATTGAAGGTATTGGTCTGAAAGTCCACCAGCAAAATACTTAATCTGCTCCAGGTACCCTACCCAAGTACAAACACTCTAAAAATCAGCACTTGAATAGATAGGAAGCCTAAAGAGACAAATAGAATTCTTATAGACTGCAGCAACTCCATTTCTTGACTTCAAATTCAATGTTGGTGCTCTACTAAATACCACACTGGTGCAATTGGGAGAGACTAAACCTTCCTAGTTTCCCCACCCAGATCTCATTAATGCAGTAGGTCAGCAATCTCGCCCACAATTAAACTGTGGATAAGGAACTTTTGTTTTGGGGCGCTTGGCATTCTGCAGCAGTAGTACTAGACCTTAGGGCTGGTAAGGCAGTGGGGAAGCAAGTTTGGAGAAAGAGCCAGATGAAAGGATGGGTGTCAGATGTCCAGCCCTTGTTCTCCTTAACTTACTTGATAATCACCTGTAGCTACCTATACCAATGAACTATGCTAATAGGAGTGCCAGCTGCTTTTTGAGGATCATTCAATGAATTTCTCAAACGCATGTTAAAATAATGGTATAAAACAAAGACCCTAACCCTCAATTTAGCAGCTAACAAGGAACAAGTCAATATCCATAGCTGCTCTTCTGCTCTCCAAGTTGCTTCCCTCTGTTGCTGCTGGTTGCTTACTTGAGAGGGGAGATGGAGAGGAAGCCTCTTGACAAGTCTGACTGAACTTGTTTAAGAGCTCATTATTGGCCCTATTCAGTGGCAAAAAGGCAGGCAAAATGGGGTTATTTTGCCTCCTCTATTGCTTCCTCACAGTACTGTCCAGCTAAGTTATTTTGAGTGGTCCAGTGTTCTTACAATCCATTTCTCCGGATGAGATTCTGGAGCCCTCAGTGACTTGTTGTGATGAATTTCCTTTGCACTTTGAGGAAAAAAATAACTTGGATCCACCAGGAGCTTGACTCTGCTATTAGTGCAGTGCAGTTTTTGAATGTGTCCAGTGCACTGTCTAATGGTCTATTATTGGGTGAGTTTCAGTTATTGAGACCCAAGGATGTGGACAAGATGCTTGGCTCTGTCTGATTCTTGACCCTTGCCCATCTTGCTTGATTGGGAGATCCGCAGAGGGGTTTCAGCCCTGGGTGCAGGAGGCTATTAACACATCATGAAGAGGAGGAGTGGTCCATGCCTCATTAAAGGAGGCAGTAGTGAGACAGCTTCTAAAAAGGCCTGGATCAAGAGATATGTGACAACTATTGATTCATTTCTATTCTTTTTGTCTCAAAAAGACCTTTAAAGAACTTTAAAAATTAATATTTGATGCCACAGAGCCTTATTTGTATTTTTAATTGATGCTGTTATTTTAGTGCATAATTAATTTTATAACAGTTTTTAATTCTGTTGTGAGCTGTCTAGAGGTGCTATAGCACAATAGGTGACATACAAATATTTTAAATAAATAAATAGCTATGATTCAGGTTGTAGGCTCTCCCACAGAAAAGAAAAGAAAAGAAAAGAAAAGAAAAGAAAAGAAAAGAAAAGAAAAGAGGACAGCCACCTGAGTGGGATGGTGTAAATTGGTGTCCTGCAACAGCGGGGGGGGGGGGGGGGGGAGATCCGATGGCCTTCATGGCCCCTTCCAACTCTACCTTTCCGTGATTCCTCACTTCTACTAGTATCTGTGTCTTTCCTCAAGCAGGCAAAGATAAAAACATCTGGGTGTCAGCAGTGTTCCAGTTGTCCAGCTTGCACTTTCCATTGATGTCTCAGGTCAAGAGTTCTTTGTGTCTTTCCCTTTGGCTCATTCCTCTGCAAGGAGTGGCCTTTAAAGTAACCTACAAGGGATGGGTGAACGGAGACAAACAGCCTTAGCCTAGTGTCTCAGCACATTAAACAGGCTTTCCTACAGCAGGCTTTACCCCAAATGCAGACTTTGCTGTTTTCTGACATATGGTACAACAATTAACAATTTAGTATGGTTCTCAAAGAAAGATTTTTGGCAGACAAAGAATTGTTTGCTTTTGACTTGAATCAGTTTAGAAGTGAAATGAACAATGCATAAAAACGCTATTCCTTTGATACAAATAAACAGTTTACTGGGTTCATCTCTTTGACTGGGAATAAGCATTCCTGTTTAGTCTGTGATATTGAGCAACTGAAAAGCCTGGGAGCAAATGTTAAAATGAGAGCTTATGATGCTCAGAAAGACAATAGTTGGCTTCTTAAAATAGGCTGGTAACATCTGATGTTGGCAGCCTTACAACCCATTACTTGTACTTGATAAATAAATGGCACATAAATTAGGTGTTCTTGCATCTGAATAAGAATATTTATCCAAAATTTACTAAACAACCATATATATATTTGCAGGAGATAATATAAAACACTTGGCAAGTTCATTTTACTTTTAGTTGGCATATCTTGACATAAGGTTTGTTTATCCAAATGAGCTTTCTAATGTTATGTGGTTTTTCCTGTACATTTATTGCTTCCTTCTATGTGGAATTACTGTGCTCAAATGTTGGCATACATCTAAAAGCAACTGTTTCCAATATCTTCAATAGAACTGATGATTTCTTTGCTCTTTTCTTTTAGGTTGACCCTCTCTTTACAGTGCCTGCACCTCCACCTCCTATTTCCAGTAGTATCACACCTCAGATTCTGCCTTCCTACTTTTCCCCATCTTCATCCAACATTGCTGCCCCAGTTGAACAACTTTTGGTACGGACTCGTTCAGTGGGTGTGAATACTTGTGATGTTGGAATAGTAACAGAACCTGAATGCCTTGGACCATGTGAACCTGGGACCAGTGTGAATTTGGAAGGGATAGTATGGCATGAAACTGAAGAAGGTAAGCTGGTATCTGTCTGTCTGTTTCTCATTTTGTTTCAGTGTTACACTTTATTTGAAATGAATATAAAATTGTTTTAAAATACTGTTTTAACTTGAGGAGGTTTCTTATTATTTATAAACTGTTGTCTAGAACCATTGGAAGAGATGTGGTAAAGACAATCTATCTGTTTTGCTTTTTTCCCATAAATGTTGATAAATGATTATTCTAACTGATGTGATGATCCTTTAGGATAAAGAAGAATGGTAATTTAGACATTTAATTCCAGTTTACTAATAAAACTGCTGAGAAAGTAACAGAAGGATTATGCAAGAAGATGAGTTTATAAATTCATTTCTACAGTCATATCCAAAACTTTTGTTTACTAACCATCTGGTTAACTTTTTGTTGTTAAGGCAAAATCTGCTTCAGTAATACATTTTTAACAATGCCGATATTTAAAATATTTAATATTTAAATTTTTCTGTGAAATAGTTTGTTTTAAGGCAGCTGCTTAACTGTATATTTGTTTTTGATTTTTTTCTGAAGGGACGTCTACAATGGCATCATGTATCATGCATTCTATTAAAAGAAGGGACAAGTAGCATAATATAACTCGGATTATTTTTGTTTGTTTGTTTCATTTTTGTTTATTTAAAAAGGTAAATATTGCCTGAAAATAATTACAGATGAGACTTGGAACATGAAAGGTGCTGGAAAGATAACTGTCATTAAAATTAAGGCTGTAGAAAAGCTTTTACTGCAATGGACAGATTTTTCCATTACAATTTCAAAAAAAAAAAATCATACCTAATTATGGGACAGGCCGTTTTATTGCTGTTTTTGATGTAGAAATGATCTCTAATCAGAACTATTGAAATGAATCTTGTTACTGATGCTTTTTTCCATTTGCTTCAGTAGTGTTTAATTAATAAATTAGTATGATTTAATAGCCACTGTATTGGAAACAGTAAAGTTCACATTTCAGAAATGTACAGTAATGTGTCAGCTGAACATTCCTAACATTACTTAGCTGTATGCACAACAGTAATTCACTCTCTGCAGTAATACATAAGACAAGACATCACCAAAGTGTTTGCTTGAAAATCAAGAGAGTTAGACTTGCTTGCTTGTGTATGCTCCCATCCATCCATCTTTTTCTGTGTGTCTGCTTTCATCAGATTCATATGCTAGACTGACCCTTCCAGATAGGTTTTTGAAGCATGTATAAATTCTATTTTAAAATATCCTGGGTAAGATGGCTACCTATCTTGGCTCCCATTTTCATGTCACTGAATCGCATTAGCCAGAGTTGAAATGTGTGAGTGTGAATTGTGGTGACATGAAAAAGCAATAGCTTTTAATAGTGTTATTCTTGCTGAGTAAACTAAACTTCTGACCCCCACTGAATTAAGAAGTGTTCCTTGTTAAAGGTCTGGAGGGTACTAGTGTGATATTTTATAATGTGTCTCCATGCTCATAGGAATGACATTGCATCTGTCTTCCTTTTGCACTCAGATGTATTCAGTTGAGTAGTTTTTTATTTACTGATCAAAGATATTGTCTGATCCTGTGCTCACAGAGTGCCTGCTCCTGAAGGGGATAGTCTAAGAAACTCTACCACCCATCTTCTGTTCTGTTGGTACATCTACCAACCTGGGGGGGGGGGGTGTCCTTAACAAGATAGAAATGCATATTCTACCTTCAATATTATAGGAAATAGGGAAACAGGATAATAAAGGTCTTTAGTTTTTGATATCTTGTATTTGTGAAACTTCATATATTGTATTTATAATATAATGTATCACAGTTATAAAATACTGAGAGTGGATATTATATGTTGCTTATTTTTGAGAACTCCTTGGCTAATAGATAATTTTGACAAAAACTATTGAAAATAACTCCTATTAACTTCATAGAAGCTTTCTTCTACCTTGTGTTTAGCATTTGGATGAAATGGGCTGACATTTGGGATGCATGACCAACTGACTCCAGTTTACAAGCCATTGTTTGTAAGGAGTCCACATACATGTACATGAGCACATAAACTGTCAGACTTGTTCAGATGTAAACAACAAATAGCAAGTTAACCTTTAATGATAAGACAATGAAGTAGAGATCAAGCATGTAACTAGTGGTGGTAAGAAGCATATTTACCAATCTAGCAATAATTGTATTTGTTTTATCTGTGTTTTAAAGGATCTGCATCCCTTATACTAGATTATAACAAAATAAACTATAAAACAATGTCAGTTCAAAATTTAAAATAATGATCTTTTAAGCAACAATGAGACAAGGGCTGAAATCCCTGTTCTACAGCTGCATGACCTTTGGAGAGAGGCTTTGCTTTGTATTCTCTCTGGAAAGGCTACAAACAGCAGCTACAGTAATGCCTTGTTTAAAAAGCAAAGATAGAGAAGATGGGGTATTAACAGCCAAAATGGGAAAAGTCTGGTGTATCAAAGAGATGAGTCATATTTTGCACAGTGTTCTTAAAAATATAATGCAAGCTGATCTAGCACTAAGAAAGAATGTGCATTGTTGTGATTGTGATAGTCACCAATATTTTCTTTTCAGATCATTTATTTGTGTGATTGATTTATATTCCACCCTTCCTCACAAACTTGGTTTATATCCTACTCTCCTCATAAAGAACCAAAGGCAGCTATGTCAGACTTCATATGCTGTCTCCATGAACATAACAAGAAGGGTTAGGGTTAGGGTTGAACATAACAAGAAGGGTTAGGGTTCCCACAGTAATTTAAAGGTAATCGGTCTACTTTTAAAGCAGGGATAGACAGAAAGTAGATCTCCAGATGGTTTGGATTTCACAGCATTCCTGACTGATGATGATGATGATGAAGAAGAAGAAAATCTGCTGCAAAACATGCAGTGATTTATGTTCTGCCAAAGCTGGCACATAGTGTATTGAATTCCAAAGCATACCCATATGAGAATTACTCCCTAGTAAACATAGTAATGAATTGAGGTGTCAGAGATGGACAAGCTGTCACTTAGATACAGTGGTGAAAGTGGATTACATATCCTATAGTCATGTCACCAGAACTGTAAATGTGAATGTGATAGTGGAAGATCATAATGATTGAGAAAAACTCTGTTTCTGCATGGCTGTGCTTTACCGCTGGTCACATATAATTGATATCTTTTATTTTGCTACTTTGCTGAGATTTCTTGAGCAAAATCTATCTGATTATAAAATAAAAATAATCTATTTGATTATAAAATAAAAATAATCAATTCTGCAGGCACCAGGCAACTAGCAAGTGTTATCCTAAAATTGCTTATTCAGTTAAGAACACTGGAAAACATCTGTATGATTGACCAATAAAAGCCATGAGTGGTGGCTTTTATTGCTTGATGATGATGCTATGTGACCAGAAGAGAAGGCAGGTAAGGTGACAGCTTGTCTTTTCATTAATAACATCATTAGTACATTTTCCTTATTAGGAGGGGGGAAAGGAGAGTATCAAAGAGGCAGACTCACTAGCAGCTGTAAAGCAGCTTTTGTGTAGCAGCTGAAAATGTGTTTGTATATTGAGGTTCAAAAGAAATTGAGCAGTTTACAAGAAGAAAAACTAGCCTTGGTGACTAGTTAGCCTCACTTTAAAACACAATATATTAGAACACTATTTAGAACCAGAGTGGTTAGCATGTAGCCCATGAGCCATATATGCTCCCGCCACATCCCAAATCTATTTAAAAAAAATGAAATTGAAACAAAAATGCTATCTGGCATGGTTACATACCACCAAACTAATTTGGTCTGTTTTGGTGGTCTATAGCCATTTCGGAGATATGCTATATTTTTTAATTTCAGAACCTGCAGGGTTGCCATCCCAGTTTAGATGATAACGTGTTGGACTGAAATCCAAAAGAACCAGGTTCTAGACCCCACTCAGTCATAGAGTTTATTGGGTGACTTCTGGCCAGTCATGGACTCTGAGCCAGGTACTTGTGTAGATAAAATGGAGTGGAGGAGGAAGACTGTATGAGTTGCATAGAATTCCCTGAAGGACAAAAAGACAGGATAGAACTATAGCAAAGAAATAAATATATAATAAACAATACATAGGGCTGTGGACTGAGATCATTGATAATGAACAATGATGTAGCCTTGATGCAGTCTAAAATTTGAAATTTCAAGTCGAAGTTTTCCAAATCCTGAAACCAAGCATTTTTAGAGGTAGTTTTAGAGCTTTGTTTTGAGCCAGGCGGGTAGGTGACATGTTGTTTACCATTAATTTCTTTTTGAGCCGCTCATAATTCACATGTTGTTGTTGTTGTTGTTAGTCGTGAAGTCATATCCAACCCATTGCGACCCCATGGACAACATTCTTCCAGTCCATCCTGTCCTCCACCATCCCTCGGGGTCCACTTAAGCTCATGCCGACTGCTTCAGTGACTTCATCTAGCCACCCCATCCTCTGCCATCCCCTTCTTCTTTTGCCATCTGTTGTTCCCAGCATTAGACTCTTCTCCAGGGAGTCCTTCCTTCTCATTAGGTGGCCAAAGTATTTGAGTTTCATCTTCAGTATCTGGCCTTCTAAAGAGCAGTCAGGGTTGATCTCCTCTAGGACTGACCGGTTTGATCGCCTTGCGGTCCAAGGGACTCGCAGGAGTCTCCTCCAGCACCACAATTCAAAGGCCTCAATTCTTCGGTGCTCAGCCTTCCTTATGGTCCAACTTTCACAGCCATACATTGCAACTGGGAAAACTATAGCCTTGACTATATGCACTTTTGTTGGCAGGGTGATGTCTCTGCTTTTTAGTATGCTGTCTAGATTTGCCATAGCTTTCCTCCCCAGGAGCAAGCATCTTTTAATTTCTTGGCTGCAGTTCCCATCTGCGGTGATCTTGGAGCCCAGGAAAATAAATTCTGTCACTTTCTCCATTTCTTCCCCATCTATTTTCCAGGAAGTGATAGGACCGGATGCCATGATCTTAGTTTTCTTAATGTTGAGTTTCAAGCCAACTTATGCGCTCTCCTCCTTCACCCTCATCAAGAGGTTCTTTAGTTCCTCTTCACTTTCACATTATATAGTAGGCATAAATTAAAAAAACAGAACATGGTAGCAGCAGTAATTCCTGAAGATAAGCAACCCTAGGATAGCTTGAAGAAAATGGTTTAAAATCTGTATTTGAAGTTCACAAATACGATTGCTCTAAGTATCTTTGATACAAGTCGCTTTAATCAGATACTGAGAAAGATATTAAAAGACAGAAACTGTAAATATTGTATTTTGTATTACATTATTGCTACCCTGCGTTGTGGCCCCATTTAGAGTTTGAATGGGAAAAACACTGTGACTGGTAGCCATGTTCTAGTGATGGGATATTTACTTGAAACCTGATCAGAAAAGAAACATCTTTCATATTGTTGCCACTACTGGAAGAACAAGCTGAAAGCCTGCGGTGCTTGTTTTTTCTTGGGTCATTGCGTGATTTTCCTGTTCTTGGAACAATCAGGCTGGGTTTTTTGGGTTTGTTTGTTTTGATAAGAAAGGAGAATACCATCTTTGTTTTTATCACGTACTATTCTCAGCTTGTCTTGGTAACTTGAAATGGATTTGGGAAATGAAAGTAATGTACATTTGTTTTGATCACATATTGTTAAAATCACTTTTACTCAATAATTTGAAGAGACTGTATCCTCTCTCAGCCATTTAGATAGCAATGCACAAACTTCTGATAGAAAATAAAAAAACCCAAAATGAAAACTCTGTTTTTGTTTTGATTTGTACTTACCATTCCAGCATGTGCTTATCATTCCTTCACTTAAATAGTGTTTACTTGCTTTAGGTAACTACATACAGAAGCAGATTATCAGGGTAATCCTCAGTGGGTAGAGAGCTAAATGGTGGACAACCTGCCAGGTCCCTCTGATTCACCTGGGCCAGGTTGTAGAGGGTACCTTTTCACTTTTCTAGTCTACCTGTCTTTCTTATCTTTGAAATGAGTGGGAGTGAAAATTGCATTGCCTGGCTCATGCTAATGTAGTTCATGAACCTGGTCAAAGGCTGTGTTGGGGAAGCAAGTTATTTTGAATCTGGCAGATGCAAAGGCCCCACGGTGCCTGATCTGGGACCCAGTGGATATAATGCCATTGGCAGATGTTCATCAACTCTGCTTTGCATGGGCTTTCCAGGACAAATGCACTGTAGAAGAGCTCCATTGGTGGAAGGGTACTTAACTATCCCGACTTACCTCTTCCTCAACCAGCTTCAAAACAGAGTTAGGATTGATGTTTCCTTCTCATCTTCTGCTTCAAGTAACTGAACTGTTGCTCTGGTGACTTGTAATGCATGAAGTTTGCTTGCCCTCAGCTTTAATGCAACTTGTCTTTCCCCTGCCACTCATAGTCCCATCTGCTTGTAAATCGTGCTCCTTGTGTTGACCCAGAGAACTATCTTTTGTATTGAGTATTAATGATCACATTCTAATGAAGCTCACAAAATATTAGTACACGACTGATTGCAGAAGGTAGTCATAGCATATGTTGTAAACACCTGAAAATTTTCTGAGCTTGCTTCCTTGTGGGTTGCGCATGCTGAAAATTAGAATATGATTATAAGGATTTAATGATATTAATGTTTGTGGTATTAGTAGCAAGTACTTTATGCATTCTGTTTGACTTAGGAACTGCTACAGTAAGAATTTAACAGAGTGTGGTTTAGATTTTATGAAAACTATTTCTAGATATTATGTCTTAATTTGGAATTATTTTCAGTCACCTAATAGTCTAAACTTTCTGGGTGGTTAATAGCAGTTCATAAAAATAGCATAACATTTAACACAAAATGTATAAAACGATTATAAAAACCCTTTAAGGAATTTGTATTGTTTATTTATTTAATTTATATACTGACCGCTAGCCAAGGCTCTGTGGGTGGTTTACAATGGTTCATAAGAACAATATAATAAAATATAATAAAATCTTTTCAAAAATACATTTTAAAACAAAAAATCCAAAATAGCTAAAACATACAATTAAGAGTAGTCATATAAAAACAACTGGGATGGGTAATCCCTTACTCCATTGAATACCCATGTACGTCATTAAAAGTCCTGGCATAAAAGATCTTTTTACCCCAGTACTTTAAGAAAGAAATGACAAGGTTGTGCATTGCTACCTCAGTGGGGAGGTCATTCCATATATTTTTATTGTGTTTTTATCTTGTGTTGTGAGCCGCCCAGAAGTGCTGTGGCACAATTAGGTGGCATACAAATGTTTTAAATACAGAAATAAGGGACAGCTACAGAAAAAGCCTTCCCTCATGTTGCTACCCTCCAAGCCCTCTTTGGAGTTGGCACTCAGAAAAAGACCTCAGATGTTGAACATATTGTGTTAGCTGTTGGGAGAGGTACTCTACCAGGTATTGTGGTCTCAAGCCACATAAAACTGTGTAGCTTAAAACCAACAGCTTGAACTACACTTGGAAGCATTCAATGCAGCCAGTGCAAGTGGGCCAGAACTGCTCTTCCGACCTGTGGGTGTCATTTATTAATATGTCTTCTGCATTTTATACAGACTGCAGCTTCTGAACAGTTGTTATGGGTTGTCCTACATAGAGTCCATTACAGTAATCTACTTTACAGATTATCAGGGCATAGACTACTGAAGCCAGGCTGTCTCTGTTCAGATAGGGGCATAGTTGGCCAGTAGCTGAAGGTGGTAGAAGGCACTCCGTGCCACTGAGACCACCTGAGCCTCAAGTGACAAAGGTGGATTATGTAGCACTCCCAAGCTGTGAACCTGTTCCTTGAAAGAGAATGCAACCCCACCCAGAACTGCACAAACACCCTCCATCTGGTCAGTTGCAGGCCTACTAACAGTAAGTCAATCTTCTCTGGTTTGAGCTGCAGTTTATTAGCCTTCATCATTAGGTGCCACATGATATCCTAGTTGAGAAATTGATGAGCTTCAGGATAGATCGATGGATTTGGGCATGGCTGATGGACCACAAACAGGGTAACTATCACTGGGGAACCATCAGGATTTCAACCGGTGATGAGCAGAAGTTCCCAGGACTCTGTTCTGGATTCTGTTCAACCTCTTTATCAGTGACCTCCTTTATCAAGAAGGGGATAACCAGACTGCTGACCAGATTTGCAGATGATACCAAAGTAGGGGTGGTAGTCACAAGTGAGGAGCAAGCAAGGGAGAGACGGTGGAAGTGGGCAGGGGACAATAGGATGGCTTTCAATATGGATAACTGCAAGGTCTAACACTGGGACGCAGGAATAGTTGCCATAGGTACAGGATGGGGAACAAGTGGCTGGAGAGCAGCAGTTTGAAAGGGATCTTGGGGTACTTGTCGACAGCAGGATAAACATTTATTACTTATTTTATTTAGAGTATTTCTAGGTCATCCATCACTTCCATCTCTGAACGGCTTACAGTAGTGTGACGCAGCAGTTAAGAAGGGAAACACCACCCTTGGATGTATAGTGAGAAGTGTGGCTTCCAGATCAGGGGAGATGTTAATACCCCCTTATATAACTCTGGTGCACCCACAGCTGGAATACTGTATCCAATTCTGGGCTCTATTTTATAAGAAAGACATAACTAGGCTAGAATTAGTTCAATGTAGGGTTATAAGTATGTTAGCTGGATTGGGAGGGAATGCTGTATGAGATGAGGCTGAGGGATCTGGGTGTTTTCATCCTGGAGAAGATGAGACTTGGAGTGGATCTTATAGCAACATATTGGTATGTGAATGGGGTGTCATATCGTAGAGGGTTGTGACCTGCTTTCCCCTGCAGTGTGGGAAGGATGTGATCTAGTAGGGCAAAGCACAAGGAACCAGGTTTGAGGTTGTATGTCAGAAGTATTTCCTGATGGTTAGGACCCCCTAGGACATGTAATGAGCTTCTGCAGGAGGTGATAGAAGCTCCATCAGTGAAGGCAAGGAGAGATTGGATAATCATGAGTTGGGTATTAAATGATTAATGCTTGCTGGAGCTGGGGTTCAGACTCTATGGCCTGGGAGGCAGCTTGTGACTTGCCATGTTTCTATGTTTCTATCCAGTCTATTGGTGCAGCTAGACTAGACAACAATAAACAGCTTCATATGCTGGAGATGAAAAGATACAGAGCTATGCAATAGCAACACATTCTAAAACTCTGAACAACATACTCAACAGTTACATGCAGATTTTAAACAGAATGTGGTACACAACTGTTCCTAGGAAATTCCATGTTGGAGAATGAATGGTATCCCTCAAACATTATATCCTGGATAGGAGTAGAACCACTACAGTGCTACTCCCAATTCAGACAGCTGCCCTGTCCCACCATATGGAAAATATGGAAAGTCTTAGAAGCCACCAAGTTATCTAGGAATATCTCCAAAGTCACAGTGTCTCTTGTCACAGGTCAACATATAATATGGTTGAAAGCTATTTCTGTACCAAAACCTAGATTCAAATAATCAGCCCCATCCAAGAGCTCTGGAGCTGGTTGGCCACTCCCATGCCCTGGTAAAGAATACTTGCCATCGACCTAAAGTCCAGAGAGGGTTTCTTCAGCAGAGGACTCATCACCACTTCTTTCAGGTAGCATGGGGCCACTCCATCTCACTTTTTTGGGAAGTGTTGTGAATCTCAGGTTCAGGGAAGTATGGAAGCAGTGTCAGATGTATTACTGCCAAGGCTGCATGATTACATCTACTTAGTTGTACATTGAGAACTTTGCATGAACAGTTGGGTTTGTAGGAAGTGGACAAAGTTAAGCCCCTGTCCACCTTTATTTATAGTTCATGCTTAAAGAGCAACTTGCTCTGAAGTCTAAGAGAGATGTTGCAATTTCCAGATTTTAGTATTGTAGCATACATTGTACATAGCTCCTCACCCAAATTTGCAGTTTTAGATACTTACTTTATACTTTGCAGATTACTCTCAAAAGCAAAAATGCCTTACTATTTGCATATCTTTTAGGTAAGTGGGAAATGAGCTAATTCTCAGTAGTTCAAGACCTACTAAGTATCAGTGAAAGAAAAAATAGAAAGGTCAATACAAATATTTTGCACCTGCCTGTCCAGTACTTTACAGACTTTTGTTATGACCTGTTTAGGTGAAATAAGATATTAATGGCAAAATGGAAAATCAAATTTGAAACAAGGAGATTCACACGATCCTCTTTTTTTAATATGACAATCGTACAAGTGTGTTTGCTATAGATCACTGCTCATTAAATAAAAGTTTAATAGATAGAAGATTTAGAAACTTTGTTCTAATTTATGAGTGAAAAAGATAGTTAAAGCTTCTGAACTCAATTTTTCCTTTTAGAGTTTAGAAATGTGACAAGATCCTTTAAAATTGCCATAACAGAGAGATGATATAGCTGGGGAGGTGGTGTGGGGGGGGGGGGGGGAATGCAGCATGTGTCTACACTGCATCCATTCACTTCTGATTTGTTATTCAGAATATGCCATTTTATTTCTTTTATTTATTTATAGTCTTAATAGACTGTTTTGTCAGTGCATGAACAGTTTACAATTATGAAAATGCTATATTGGTTCATACTGAAAGACACAGATGTAACAATAGGCCATTCTCTCATTTTATTTCAACTATAGTTTAAATAGCTGCTAGAGAATGCCTGAGGGTGAATTCCTTTGCCCTGCTTAGTTGGAAAAAAGTTCTGCTAATAGTATTTAGATCCCAGTAATTACGCATAGGATAAGACTGTTACTGTTGTATTTAAGTAGGGAAATAAAAGCCAACTTATTTAAAGGAAAATGGCAAATGTCACTTTTCATAGATCAGTGAAGCTATCTTTTTTATACCCCAAGGCAGAAAGCTAAGAAAAGGCTTCTCTAAGACCCTTTGCTTCACTTGTCTGTTTATGTGCAAAATAATAGTAGCCTTTTAAAGCAAATATGAATGAGTGGGTACCATTGCTAAAAGTGGAAGGAAGGTAATATGTTAGGAGACTAAAATGTATAGTTTAATGACTAAGTAGGAAACTGTAGTTTTTTTATTTTACTTTTTTACAGCACAAATTTATTTTCTGTAATGTGCATTTTACATTTAGCCAATCAAGGTGGGTGACCAAAGTAAATAATGGCAGTGTGGATTTGTTAAGTCTTATTCTTCTTTACATTCTCTGTGCACAGAGGCCTGCATGGAGCCTGTTGTTAGGAAGATTATACAGCTAGAAGAGTTTCAGCAGAATCCTTTCCTTCACCTGGCATTGGTGTGTACATAGGAGAGGTCCCTTCCTCATTTCCATAATTCTTGTTTGATTGCTCTGTGATACCTTGGAAAGATCTTTCTCTTTAGCAGTTCTAGCAAGCTTATCCTATTTATTTGTCCTGAATCTATCACTTAGCATTTATTTATTTGTTTATTTGTTTCATTTTTATACTGCCTAATAGCCAGAAGGTTCTCTAGTGTAACCCAACCATCTCTGTATTTTGCACATTCTATATTCCTACCTTACATATTCGGTTACTACATTCCTCCAAAGTGATATCAAAACTGGTGGAATCAACTTTTCCTGTGCTGAATGTTCATGTTGTTGTTAGTCACAAAGTCATGTCCGACCCATCGCGATCCCATGGACAACATTCCTCCAGGCCTTCCTGTCCTCCACCATCCCCTGGAGTTCTCTCAAGCTCACACCAACTGCTTCAGTGACCCCATCAAACCACCTCATTCTCTGCCCTCCCCTTCTTCTTTTGCCATCTATTGTTCCCAGCATTTGAATGTTCATAGAGTGCTGGTATTCCATTGATCTAAAGCTGAATCTGTCTGTTTCAGACTTGCTTCTGAGCACAATTTAAAGCATTAGCTATTATTGCTTGGAAAACCTTAAATAACTTATATTAAAATAAGTTGCTTAATTTCTGGCTTCAGCCATATTTACCTTCCGCTGGATTACTGCAGGACTCCCTTGAGAACACTTGGATGAAGTTTGTCATCACAAAACTTCATTCTTTGGATTGATTACTACAGAACCCACCAAATGTTAAGACTTAGCCTTAATTAGACAATGCCTAATATGTTATCGAACAACAGAACAACTTGGCCATTGCAAAAAGATTGCCCATGGTATGGTTATTTTTCACTTAGATCCTTTGATGGAATGACATTGTATTTGCAAAATAGCTACAAGTTTTTGTGTGTGCAAGATTGAATATATTGCCATCAGCTGGACTTGAGGGGTAGTTTTTAAAAATCCTATGGAAAATTACTTATATCCATGTGGAGATGACAGCATTGAACAGTAGCTCATGTATTATTATTTTGTAATTTCTGTAAAGACCTAAGGGCTGAGGTGATTATTCCTGTACTGCTACCCAATGCAGGGCAAGCCGTCTCTGTTACTTGCCTTTCCTTCTAGCAGACAGGTCATGGTGAAAATTGTTTGATTTGACTTAAATGCAGGGCTCCAGAGGCATTGCTAAATCTAGCTACTAACTAAAAGCAGAAAAGACCCTTCTCTTATCCCATCTAGGGTGATGGTATGGTTGATCATATCAAGACATGAGGCATGGGCTCTGGCATTCTTTTGCTGGTGTCATTTTATTATTTAAATTCAGCACATATTTGCTTTGCTTGGTACTTGACATTTAAAGTTTTATCTTTTATCTGAAGTTCCTATCTCTGTATTCTTGAATGTATGAATTATACAGTATATGACATATTATTTGATATCAAGCTGTGTGGTTTTTAAGGGCAGTAAACTGCCTTGAGTTGTGCATAAACCTCAGCAGTACAGAATAAAGACTTCTATAGAAATTCAAGAGAAATACATAGTTTGTCTCTATTAATGCTTGCTGTTCTCCCTAAACAAAATGAAAGCATACATTTTGTTTAGGGAGAACAGCATACAAGGAAAGCAGAGGTTCTTTCTACCACTGTCCCTATGGTGTTGAGAACATCTGTGTTTTACAACCTTCAGAGGAAGTGAGTTGGGGATGAAAGATCAAGAAAAAGTATAGGTACATGGAAGCTAAGTTACAAACATGTTGAATGTGTCAAACTGTAGAATGTTTTTACTGCTTTCTGAGTTGGGTGTCTTAATTTAAAACCACCATTCTTCTTTGCCTGAGAGAATTGTACATGCTTTAATACTTCCCTTACACCCAGTCTGAATTTAATTTTTAAATCTGAAATGTTCTTGCTTTCTGAAATTCTGAAAGGAAATCCATTGACTTACACAAACTCTCTTTTGGTGGAAGGGAGAATTTAATTTAACTTCATGGAGAATTTGTACTTACTTTGATTTGAGAAGCAGCTTACAATGTCTCTGGAATGTAGTCTTACTATTCTTATCATATCGTGCAAATCAAGCAAAATTAGCAGATACATTAAAAAGATGTAGAGTAGATCATTAAAGGAAGGTAATCAGGCCAAAGACTTGATTGAAGGAACCCTACTCACCTGCATAGAACAGCAAACACCCAAAGAAAAAAGAAGCATATCACATTCATGTATGTGTGGCTGTGTGCCCTGTATAAACACAAGTAGATGAAGCTGCTCCTGTCTCTCCCATCCATAAACATGAGGCTGCAGCCTGTTCATTCTGGCAAGAACCACATTCCATTTAGGAAGCAGTTCCACCAGGGAAGCTTAAACCTGCTTAACAAACATGGATTGCACTACTTGCCCTCATTTAAATGACTGATTTACAATTGGAACTTCAAAATTCACAGCAGTATGTAATATTTTCATCGGCTAAAGGCACAATACCTTCACACATGAAGTTTTTGAGTTAGATTTGGATCTAATATTGCCATTCCCCCAACATAAGGACTCTGCTGATGGAACAGTTTTCCTCCCCACTGGAGGTTCTGCCCCTACAAGTAGCTCCATGAAACAACTAGATCAGATTTTAGAGCATGTATGGGGGCTGAAGAGAAGAAATGAGGATAAGAAATTCCTATTGCTATCTTTTTTTCATGGCATGCTGCAACCCCTAATCTAAACCACAAAAAGGAGACATTTAAGATACATTTTGAGTAAGCAAAGCATTTGCAGATTCTTGTATTCAGCAACATTTTTAAAACGTTATAATGCTAATTCATTTTTTTCTCTGTGTAATGAAGTGGCACCCATCACAAAATAGATTCTCCTTCTCAAAACTCCAACCGATAAAACACATTGTCTTGATTATATTCAGGTAGAATGACAGAATGCTGAAAAAGTGACCCACCTTAACAGTAGAGCCTGCAGCTCTGTAATGAGAAATTGGAGTCATTTGGCTGCTTTAAGTTTTGCTGTTACTTTTCACAGAGGAAATTTCCATTAGGATCCATTAGAATGAATAGTGTGCAATGACATCCCTCCACAGACTCAAACAGCAGTGGCAGAGCTCCTCCAAACCCTTCCGTTGCACAAGCATTTATGCATTACACTTGTGCAACTGGGCTCATGATGGATTGTGTAAGCATAATGGGAAACAAGTTGCACAAGCATAATGTATAATAACCATTTGCATAACATGGCTGCACAACTGCACTTATACAAATAACTTTGTAACTTAGTTCTCCCCTTGTACATAATTTGGAAACTGCAATCCACTAGCAAATGACACAGTTGCATACTACCCAAGGTTTAACATTCTGAATATAAGATTGATGGTACAGGTGTAAAGGTGACAATTGGGTTGCAAGCTATTCGGCTTCTCTAGACGAGGAAGATGGAGGTAATCAGCTAGAGAAAATGAATTTTACAGCAACATAATTAGATATGACTGTATTTGAGAGCAGAAAGCAGATTTCATTCAAATGGACAGCTTGAGTCAGGTAAACCTGCTAATTTGTTTTCACCTTCAAGAAGATTTAGAGCTTTTGCATTTTGGCAGTAACACATGATGTGATTGTTTCCTGCTCTTTAATCTTGAGTCTAGTTGCCTAGGATTAGCATGCCTAGGAAAGTATGAAATGTTTACTGTATTTGCCACACTGTTCTCTTCCTGAAGCCATGGGAGCAGCTGCTCTTATAATGTGTTATGGAAACACAGTAACCATTTTGATAATATCTAATCATGAAAATTGTTTGCATGAGAACTAAATAAAGACATAAGAAGAGTTGTGCTAGATCAGCTCAAAAACCTATCTAATCCAGCATTTGCTTGCACCGTTGCTAAACAACAACTTGTGACTGCATATTCCTTAATTTAAGTATATACCACCTGAAAAAGTGTTTCCTTTATGTGTCCAGAGTAGCCTACATTAGCTTTGAGGACTTTAGTATTGTTAGAAAAGGAGAAATCCTATCCAATTTTTTACAGCATGCATCCTTCTGAACACCTCTATCATACCCTACCATATTCACCTTTTTCCTGAAAAGTCCAAATGCTGTAACCTTTCCCAGAATCTTTTTAGAAAGTGGTTTACATTAGGCATTTTCCAGTCCTTGATACAGAGGCTAATCCTGGAGAAATATTATGGAACTTTGTTTAGAGGATCAACAAGTTTGCATTTGAGTTATTTAAGGACGCTAGGATAGATATTAATTGGATCAAGTTTGTTTCTTTTTAATTTATCGTTACAGTCTGGAGCATAAACTCTGTATCATCACTGCTTGTTCTTCATATTCCCTCCTGAAAATTCAAGTACAGGTATCTACCCTACATCTTGTAAAGAGAAATGCAAAGAATTGGTTTTGTGTCTTTGCGATTGCCTCATTCTAGTTTGGTACTCCTTTAACTCACTTGTCATCCAGTGATCCAGTTGCTTCCCTACCCATTTTCCTGCCTTGTAGGTATTCTTCATGCCATTAATGGTATATTCCTCAAATCCCTTTTTGTATCTCTTACTGTCTATTTCTATTTCTTTTGGGAAAGACCTATACTCTGAAGAAAGTATTCTTATATCTAACAGCTTCCTTCATGTTGCTTGTTAATCATGCGGACAATGGCTTGAACTCTGTGCCAGCTTTCTTGACCTAACTTAAACATTTATGTCATTGGTATTCCATGTAACTTCCAAACTTTGCAAAGAGATCTTAGCTTATACTTTCAACTGCCTTTCTGCCAGGCTCCTTATTTTAGAGAAGTTTCTGATTTTGAAGTAAAATGTATTGGACTTGGCAATTTTCACTTAAATAGAAATTAAATTTGATAAACTATAGGCACTGTTCCTGGATGATTGAACAACATTCACATTTTCTCTCTGGTCTCTTCTCTTTTGTGATAAATCGTTTTAAGAGAATTTTTAAGAGTATAAGGAAATTTACCTCTGTCATGAATGCAACACTAAGTAATCCAATCTAGATGAGGATAATTGAATTCACTATCACTGTAATGTTTTCCCCTTTGGATGCCTTCCTGATTTCATCCTCTGTATCAAGACAATCCTAAGTACTGAGCATGTCTCCAGTACTACATTACCTTTGGGGCCTGGTATAGTCAGTCACAGTAATTCTGCAAAGACATTAATGCCTTTTTAATCTTTTTTTGTTGGATGCCCCATTTGACATACAGTGCATACTAGCCCGGTACAGTGGTACCTTGGCTCATGAACTTAATCCATTCCACGACTCTGGTCGTGACCCAAATTGGTCATGAACCAAGTCAAATTTCCCCATAAGGTTCAATATAAATAAGGTTAATCCATTCTGTAAGTATAGATATATATTAAAATCACAGGGGAGATGGGCAGGATTGCGGGTGTGCTCAGGGAGACGGGCGTGATCGCAGCCATGTCTCCCCCCCCCCACCCTGAGCATGATTGTAGCATCTCCCCGACCACCACGATTGCGGCCATATCTCTTCCCCCCCACCCCAGCATGACCCTGATCTCGCCCGTGCAGGGAAGACAGGCACAATCGTGATTGTCACCCAATGCAGAGTTCATGACCTGAGGAAATTTTTTTCTGAAATTTCTGTTCGTGACCCTAGTTGGTCGTAAATTGAGGCATACGTGAGCCGAGCTACCACTGTATATCCTGCCTTTTCCTTCCTATTGAGCAGGGAAAGACACTGCCTGACTCACAGGCCCAATAAAGTCTTTGTGGTTTCCCCATCTGGCCTGGCTGCTTTTCCCCCTAGACTCATCTGTTCTGCTATGGAGAGCAAATGCTTATTGGAAGGTGCGAGAGTACAGCAGAGGTGGCCCAAGAAAAAACTTTGGTTGCCCCACGGTCCCAGCCCTGCCCTCTGGGGATCTCCAATTGGCCGTGCTCCCTTTTCCTGGTCTCATCCTTTCCTCCAGTCATAGAGCTTTGGGTGATTTCCTGCCTTTTGTGCACTGGTCCCCATTCTGCAAGGTTGAAATGCCCTTCTCAAGATATTTGCATTAAGAACTCTCCGCCACAGTATGGATGTATATGAATAGGAGCAGTTATGTTGGAACCACCTCTTTTGTATTTTGTACTCTCCATCATATGCTAGAAGAAATATCTAACTTGGATTGTGGTAACATGAAAGTGTAACGGAAAAGCTTTTCATCTGAAACCACTCAAAAATTAATCTGGTATCAGGCAAACTTTTTTTTTTTTTTGGTATGCTCATATCCCATTGGCAGTTTTACTTAACAAGAAGGCAAAGTGTCAAGGGAAAGCTTGTTTGGCATGGTATACTTCTGCATGGTGGTTGTATCGAAAGTGTGTGCTTTATGATTCCTCAGTAGCAGATTCAAAGGATGTCCAACCTCGTACTGGATGAGCTTGATCCAGGGTGACCTGCAGTGGGCATAAGCCCCATATTGTTCAGTCACTTCAGTGGTAAAGATGCATTCATCATGAGGTGGCTGAGATAGGCTTACAACCAGGGCATGGAATACAATCGGAAAAGATTATTCATTCATGTGTGACTTTTGAAATGTTCTGATACATTTTTAAATACATTTGTGAATTAGAAACAGGAGTCTGTTAATAAATATATTTTGTACAGTCAGTTGCCATGCATGGAGACCAACTTGGAATGTGCTAGCTACAGAATCAAAATAAGTCTCTTTCCCTGATATTTTGATAGCTCTTTGGCTCAGTGCCTTTGTAATGCTGAAAGGAAGAGTGAGGGAAAGATCCCTTTTCTTTGTCAAGACTTCCTAATGTTCTGATTGCTGGAAGGATTTGCTTTATTGATCATTGTAAACTCTTCCACTTTATTACCATTATATCACGGAATCTGTTTTTAAGGAGTCCTTTGGAGAATTAGTTGGAGAAAAAGCAATTTGCTTGTGTTTTCTAATCGTGAACAGGCTGAGCAGATGGAAGGCCAGACCTGATACAGTTTGTTGGCTGCCTGCCACCATTCTATGAATTTTTATTTGTGTGGATGTGTAACAGTTTTATTTTTCTCTTTTTGGGGAATGTGTACATGTAACTCTTGGGAAGAGTAATCCTTCATTTCCTGCAAAATGTGTCCTTGTAAAACAAATGTTGCAGCAATGTGCCATGCAGACCCTGCACTGTGTCAATTAGAGGCATGACATCAGGAGACTGCACATGCTGTCAAAGGCTAGAGCAGTTTTCGAAAGCACCTCTTATTCATGATTTTCCTATGCAGGAACAAGAAGCTGTTCCCTCCCCCAGTAAAAAAGAGAGAACAGTTAAAATGGCATTCCACACCAGTCATATTGCTGGACTTGCTGCCCTTATAAGGTTATATAACCATTCAAAAATAAATCTGCCTACAGAAAATTCCTGCTACATTATCTGGTGGAGTGAGAAGGAATTACTCCTATATAACTTAGCTGCCACTACTATGCAGGCAACATAGCTTGCTAAGTACTAGCAGAACATTTAAGAATGACCACTAGTTTTGTACTGAACATGCTTTTAAAATTATGCCTTGGGTCTTAACAAGGATTTGCCAAATGGAAGGGCTCTTTTATTCACAAGTAGGGCCAAGATCCAGCATTCTCTAGCTCCTCCCCACCCTGATTGTAGATGATCTCTCATCTCCCAGGGCAAATCAGGGAGACAGAAGAGATCTGTGGAGGAAGGGGAAAACAACTTCTCCCCACTTCCACTGGCAAGAGTGTCCTGTGAATGGAGCTTTGCCCAATAAGGAGCAAACTCAAAATCCCAATCAATACAAGCAACAGAATGCCTGATCATGTTGCGGCTGCTGCTATAAACACACAGCTATGTTTTGGATATTACTGATGATGTTTACTATCCAAATCTAATCATCTTAGCAGAGGCTCCAGGGCAGCAAAAGTTTGTGATGCACCTGGTAATCTGTTTACCAGGTCACCAGAGCAGGATGCCTAGCAATGCACACATCCCCTCCTTGAAGGTCTAATTTAAGCTCTTGTTTGAGAAATGTGAGAATAGTGGAACTCTCCTTTGAGCAGCAGGAGGCCTTCCAGGTTTTTGTTTTTTGCTTTTTTCATACCAGTGCAAAGAAGAAAGAGCCATGCTTTCTCCCCAGACCCTGTCCTGCATGGCACAGTATTCAACAGGGGAGGGTTGGTGGCCAAGAAACCATGACTGTATAGTAAGCCAAGCCAATATTGTGGATAGGAGCTTGGGGACCTGCAGGCCTGACTATGGCACAGAGCCAGCCAGACAATCCTGCCTGGCTTATTTGTGGCTCCTCTTCTATCATATCATTAGCTGAGAAGACCAGATACAAAATCACTCCAGGCACACAAGGCCTGCATGTATATACCACAAAGCACAAGAAAGGGTGTGTTCTTTAACCTTTGGAGTTAAATTGTGGCACACTTGTCAAAATGGACATTCAGGATCATAGGAACACAGGCCAAGAGAATTCATTGAAAAGAGGAGGCCCATCAGATTTCTGTATATTGCAATAACTTTCCTGAGGAAGACACTGAAGCCATGACACTGAAAACCATTCTTATTCCTGTTGTTTCAACACTGAGCCATCAGAGCAGTCCTATCTTGCTCTGCATTCCTGGAAATATCAGATTTGTAAAGGAAAGGCATATTTATACCATGGACCAAGTATATCATTGGACAGGGAGAGGTGGTTAAGATGAATTTATTATGCACACTTACTATCACTTATGAATTCTTAATATTTTTCTTCTCGTCAGACTTAACACATGGAAAGTAAGAAGAGATCCTTGACTATTTACAAGAGAAGGGTTATTATTTGTTTCATTTCTATAATTGTCCAATAGTCAAAACTCTATAGGCAATTTACAACAGTTTAACACTGTAATAAACTAGAGATTTAGTACATAGAGGATAGTACAAGTTCATTTTTGCAGCTTCTTCTTGATTATATAAAAAATGAAGCTCTCATTGCTCAGCATTTGAACCGTTTAAGATAAAAAGGGCTTTTTATTTCAAAGAGCTTCATGTTGCTATTTAAATGGTAATCGGTCCCATCCTTGGTTTCAAACATTGCAGTTTTCCATAGGATTTGATTTTACTTTCACTGTTTTCATATTTCTGTTAGAAAAGAAAACTTGAAGACCAGTGGAAAGACTAAGGCAAGTTTTGTGCAAAGAGATGGCAACTTTTGGAAGGCACATGGTCATTTGAGAAGCACATGTTTTAAATGCCCATTTTTGCCTTTGTAATTGCATGCCTTTCCTTAGTATTGAATTTCACATGTGGAGTAGTTTTACTATGGACAGCTGAAAGTTTTTCTTACAATGTCAACTATTTATTAAACTGAAACCATGTAACTTGATCAAATCACTTTTCTGAAAATGTTTTGTCTAATGCAATAATCTCTTCAGAGGAAAATTTTAAGCATCTTACTACCCTTGGATATGTTTCCTATAGAAAATGTATGGGTAATCGCTTGTCCAAGCTTTGTGTTGTCAGGACTTAAATTTCAGGCAAGGCTCAGCCCTGGGACCTTTTTTCATCACTAGCATTATTTGAGACCTTTCTAGCAGGAAAGTGCCTCTGAGTATCTGCATAACTGTATTTCTGTCCCTATTGAATAACCACAGTAATTTCTCACACATCAAGAATTAAAGTGCAGTGCATCCAGCAGAATCTGAACCCTGCCACCACTCATTTTACAAATGGAGCAATGCCTATTATAATTTTCAGAACTGAACATATAGGTTATGATCTATAGATGTTTTCTGTGCTGTGCTGGGTGTGAGGGGGAGTAGCGTATCTAGAGCTATTCTGCAATCTCACGTTATGTTACGTGGCACATTATGTTAGAGACTAGATGCACATCTCCAGTTCAGGCCATAATTATACGTGATGAGTTTGCTTGCCTTTAGTGTGTTGGTTGATATCTGAAATGCAGGAAATCTGTAATGGCTGGCTCAGACATTTTATTGTATGTCAGTGTTGCTAGTTCCTCAAGGTGGGTTTTGTGCATGTGCGTAAAGACATCTGGGCAAAGGATGCTCCCACTTATTGGGACTGAATATGATAAACACTGACATTCTGTACCTTTTCTACAAAACTAGGTAATGGAATTCAGCGGCACTTAATCCTTGGCAGTGGGTCTAGCATTGCAGACTGTGTGTGTGTTTATTATTCTGTAGACCACTGAGAGATCTAACCTGTCCACTTTTCTCCTCTGTGCTTCTGCCTCCCACTCAAAGTTACAGTGTACATGTATCTATGTTTTTGCTTTCCATACACAGAGGCATCCAGCTGGGAAAATATAATGTGTACAATCCTCAGTGTTTCAACTGACATTTCTTATAAATTGCAACCGAAACACTGCTATCAGCAGCTTAATAGCAGGTAGAGTATAGCTCTACATATCAAGTCTCAGCAGGATACAGAAACTATGGTTACCAAATTTCCAGTAGGGGGGGATGGGGACAGAGTCTGGATGGAGGGAAAAGCCATTGGAAGCAGATGCATTGAAAACAGCCTTTTTGAAAGGGGGACTGCATCACCCTTGTGTTTTGCTGATTTTTCCAGACCTCACAGGAGGTTTTTGTGATAAGCAGTGCAGTAAAACATACTGGCCTTTTTCTTCTGGATGTCTGGAGGAGGTGACAACCTTCTTTCTTTAACAGATTCACTGCATTGGTTAGTTACTGTTATAACTGGTTTTTAGGAAACAGAAGTTTTAATTAGGATTCCTCATAGTTGAAAACCTACTTGCATCAAAGTGAGACTTAAGATAACAGACTAGTAAAGGGCATTTTTCTTGAGTATGGGAGTTGGTAAATTGTTGTCTTCCCAATCAAGTACTTGATTTGTGTATCTAACTTTATGTTTAAGTATACTCTGTTCCCCACCATAATATGTCATTCTCATTCCAAGAATCTCAGAATTATATCCATCTTATTTTTAAAACAAACACTTGAGGTAGAGTAAGCAGTCTCAGGGTCACCCAGTGAGCTTCATAGTCTGAAGGTATTCAAACTCCTGTCTCCCTGGTCCAAGACTTTCTGCTGTGCCAAACTCATCTTCATGCTAGCTTAAGTATATATTTAAATTATCAAAGTATTATTTTTTTCTGCTCCGAAAAATTAGCAGCAACTAGTTTTATTAAAAATCTATTGAGGTATTTGCCTATAAGCGGAAAGGAAGTTACTCTGCTTTGTCATCACACAGAAATTTACTAAAAAGTCAGAACAAAAATCCCTTATTTTCTGTGAGTTTGGAATGAGTCATATTTTAAGATATTTTCATCTGGTTAAGCTATTTTAAGAAATTTAGACAGTAGAGAAGAAGTTTGGTGAATTCCTTAGCCCCCCTGTGCTGCCTCCTTAGTTCATACGAAGTAATGTCACTGCTGCAATTAAAATGTACCAGGTACTATTGGAAATCTCATTTAGACTGCATTCCAACTTTGTGGAAAGTAAGTTCTGCTGAACGTGGTAGAACTGAAAAATAGGCAATGAATAGCATGGAACATAATCCTTCAGCATCGCTAAATATTAACAGGTAACCTGAACACTATCTGGGTAAAGGTAAAGGAGTCCCTGTGGATGTTACTTTACTTGGCCAGTGGCTAATAGGAGTGGTGCTCATCTCCGTTTCTGAGGCCATGAGCGAGCACTGTCCGAAGATGATCCCACAGTCATGTGTCCAGCATGATGTCACGGAGCACTGTTACTTTCCCACCGAGGTGGTACCTATTTATTCACTGACCATTTCTGGCCAACAGTTCCAGTGTCATTCAGCCACTGCACCACCATTTCTCTACTATCTGGGTGGGAGAACATAATAAGAAAGGGAGCAAGGTTCATACTTGTACAGTGACATTTCCCAGTCACGTACTGAGGCCATAGAATGCTGGCCACCAAACTCTGCTAGGCCAGCGTGCTCCATGGATGTGCCTAACTGCAGCTGAAACTGAAAATCTTCTGTGCCTTTTCCATGTCCAACCCCTTTATAGAAGGAAGTTTACTACTGAGTAGTTAGATGGTTTCTGGCTAAGCCCCTGATGCTTGAATGGGAAGTTGACAGTACCTTATAGAGGCAGCTACACAATTGAGAACATGAAAGAAAGTCAATCAAAAAAGTGTAAAGCATGAATGATCCCGTGGAACTTGAGGAAAACTTCTGCTTGTAATGCACAGGGGAGAATCACAAAACTTGTTCATGTACAAGAGATTCTTGATTACATGAAAAGCACTGATCAGAGTAAAAGTGTAACAGCTTCCTCTTGAGCCATTTGACGCATAGAAAAGAAATTGAATGCACCCCTTGTTAGCAGATAGATTACTTTACCTGTGATTTGGGACCTTAAAGGAACACAATCAAAGCAGGAACCAATAAGTTGGCTCAGCTTCAAAAATCAGGTCAAGGTGGGTCACATTTGTTGCAGTCACACAGTTAGTAAATGGTAATGTATATTAGGAGGTAAGTGAAAAAACAAATGCATCAGGGAATATCCAGTATGGACAAAGTATTCACTGAAGTTTGTTTCTGAGGCTTATCAAAAACTTCTCTTACTCTTAAAGCAAAAAAAAAAAGGTAGCAGCATGTATGTTTGGCAGCATATAAATGAAAATATAAATAAATTTGCAAATACTGTGTTTCCCACTATCTCTGCCACCATCATGTTCTTTCTTATATAGTATGCCAGGAGGCATGATTCGGAATGGGGCATTAGCCTGGATGCTGCATCACAGAAAAGTAAATGGTATTCAGTGGGAAGCTGCAGGACCAATATTATGTAGGAAATCTTTTAGTAGGTTTTATGTGTAATAAAATGTACTACAATTTGTTTAATGGTGGGAAAGGCACTCAGTTCTCATTACACTTCAAGTGACTTTGAGAATTAAAAAGGGGGAAAGAGATACACAAATAAAATAATGCATTTGTTTAAACTTAGAGAGGTTTTTAAAAGTCTAATCCGTAAACGCAGTTTAAACAACAGTTTTTGCTGATGGAGCAGTTGAGTTGCAAACTGGGCTGTGAATCTACTTATGTGAAAAAGCTTGCAGGTACAGATTGAGAGACACTTTGCTGTGTTGGTTAGAGTGCTGCTCTGGGGACCTGGAAGATCTGGGTTCTAGTCCCTGTTAAACCAAGAAGGTCACTGAGCAATTTTGGGCCAGAAGCTCACTCTCAGACTAATCTACCTCAAAGGATTGTTGTTGTAAAGATAAAATGGCATAGTGGAGGACTCTATAAGCTGCCTTGGGTTCCTCGCAAGAGGAAAAAAGGCAGGATATAAATGCAAAGTAATAACAGTAATAATAATAAATGCTCTACAATAATAGACCTGGGATAGGATCCAGAGGTTTCTATGGACAGTGCCAAACTTCTTAGCTGATTCTACTGAAACTGGCTTTTTAAATCCTTAGGATTTGTCCTGTCACATACAGATCAGTTGGAACTGCTCTCTGAATTGTGCCATCAGGACTAAGAGTCAGTTTGTTTACTTAACTTTTGTGCCACAGTAAAAAAATATTTGTACCCTACAGTGGTAACAATGCCAATTAAATGTTGTTCATTTGTAGGTTATAACGTAACATGTGGCGGTCAAAGGCAGTGTAGTTATTTACACTGCAATCCTGTACATCTTTACTCTGCAGTAAGTTCCACAAATTCATTAAGCTTACTTACAAGTGCATGAGTATATGTTTGCAAACTTAAGTGAAAAGTAGGTATATTTATGATATATAAGAACCTATAAACTACAAAGAGATCCCTTAAATGACATAGAGTGGAAAAATCTGCTTTCCAATAATAAATATACTGGAAGCGATCTGCATTTATGTATAAATCTCCTTGAAATCCGTTTTGGATAATGACACATGCAGGTTGAAGAACATGAGCTAAAGATTTACATTCTGCAAATAAAATTTATGTACCCTGAAAGGCAAAGGAGACTTTTGTTTCATCCTTAGTAACTTTCATTGTGTATTTCCCTTTGGTACACACCAGCATACATGGTGTGCACCAGTACACATATTTTGGAGGAACAGTTTAATGCTCTGTTACATTTGATTTTTAAAAAACTTTTTTTCCCTTTATTTCCTTTATCTATTGCATCAGTAAAATGTATTTAAACCATGCCAAATCTGTCTTTTGGGCTTGGCATCTAAGACAATAACGGCTGTCAAGCTGTTGCAAGGAGATTTGTTGAATATGACTGTTCATTAAATTGCAAGTAACTAAGGATGAGGCTGGCTAACTGGAGCTGATGTAGATTATAGGTGGGCATTGGCCAAGCAAAAACTTGGTCTTCCAGTTGCTCACTGCTATATATCTCTGTTGAATTTGTCTCACAATTTTATGCTATTATTTATTTAAAATATGTTTCGACAACCCTTCTTTCATGTAAATATCAGGGCAGTGTAAAGTAAATAAAAGCAAAATACCCATGTAAAAGCAATGTACAATGGAACTGTACAACACAAGAACTGGAAACATGGTAAGAAACACAAACATAGACAAATACAGAGACAGATAAACTCTACTTTTGCAATTAGTCAGCCCATTGGTTGAAATTCATAATACCATTGTAGAAATCATGGATTGTTATACTATGCAGTATTCACTGTCAAGTTTGGAACTGATTATGCGCTTCAGACTTCTGATGATCACAATCAAATCATCATGGTAAAGTAGTACCCAGATCTCCCCTGCCACTGCCACTTACATTTTCATTCACCCTAATACTTAGAGTCCTTCCCACAAAAGTTTTTACTTGAAGCAGTCTTCCTAAGTGGTTCCCTCTTTGTTGCTGCCGTAGCTTTGGCTGAAGAAGGAGGAGGACTGAAAAAGAAGGAGGTTCATGTTCCTAAGAGCAACCAATGATAGTGAGTAAACATCAGATAGCATCAACTGCCACATGGAAAAACCAACCATGAAGGGGGCCATAATGGTGACACATGATAACATGTTACACAACAGAGTTCCAAACAGTGCTCCCAACATGCACTTTGATACTTCACATACAGAAAAATGTAGAATGGAACAAAATGGCTTATTAAATGAGAACGGGTATGAATTTGCTTAGAGTAAGCTGACCCATCTCTATTGAAAATACCTGGCCATACAGAAAAGTGTCAGCAAGTTTGTTTTGTCAGTGTCAGTTGTGCCTCCATGCAGACATAATGCCACACTTGAATATGGCACAATAGAGATGTTCTTGTAGACATACAGTGTGTCAGAGCTACTTGAAAAAGTGCCTTGCTGAAGGTCTTACAATATTTATATATTTATTTAAAGCTTTGATATACTGTCTGACTACTACAGTGTTGGGATGGTCTACAATAAAAACAGAATAAAATGAAGCACAGCATCCAATAAGTCCAATAAAATAAAGCCTACATTAAAACTTAAACTTAAAATAATGGGTGAATAAAAAGGTTTTAGCCAGCGCTGAAAAGAATGGACAATTGGTTCCAGGCGGACCTCTCTGGGGAGCGCATTGCATAGCCGAGGCGCATTGCTGATACAGAGAAAGTGCTCCTTCAGGTATGTGGGTCCTGCTTCATTTAAGGCTTTAAAGGTAACACCAGCACTTTGAATTGAAGTTGGAAGTGAATGGACAATTAGTATAATGTGCTAATGTGACTGTACTAGTAGGAATTCTACCAGTGACATTCTGCAATGATTGAAGATGGCTTATACTCTGGAAGATTTTCAAGTTCGTGTTGGCAATACAGAAATACATAATGGCATCTGACTAGAGATTTGGCCGTGTGTGAGTTTTAAAATTTTTCTTCTCAGATACGTACAAGATGGTGTTTCTTTATCTTTTTTAGCAAATATAGTGTTGATTGTTGACACATACATAATGAATATGTATATGTAGCAAGCTGATCACTGAGGTCATCATCAGAGGCCCTTCTCCATATCCCCCCTCCCAGTGAATTTAAGGAGAAGAGGGCAAGGAGAAGAGCTTTCTCTGTTACTGCTGCAACTCACAAATTCACTCCTATCTCTTTAGGCACCAGTTAAAAACCCTCATAAGTATTTTGGCGGGAGAGCTGCCTGTTTTTAATGATGTATGATGTCTTTCTGAAGCCATATTGTGTTTTCTATTTTAATGCTAATTTTATTATGTATGATTTTTATTTGTTTTATTAAGAACATTGTAATATTTATTGTTAGTTTTATGTTATGAGCAATTGTATTATTTAAATCATGTTGTGAGCTGTCCAGAGAGCCTATGGCTGATGGGACAGCATACAAGTTAAATAAATAAAGAATAAGCTAAAATAAAGTGTAGCAACTCTATCATGGTTTAATTTTCAAAAAAATATTGCAGTGTTTTCCAAAGAAGTTAGATCTGGACTTTTAAAAAGGAAAAAAAAAAAAGTCTTTTCCAGAAACTAGCAAACCGAGTATACATGTCATGTTTGTATTGGACCAGGAGTGTTACACATGAACCAGATGAACATTGATAATGGATTAGGACTAAGTCTTGTCACAGCTTTCAATAAAATATGCTTTCCCATGGTCTCTGTGCATCTTACACCTGTAGGATATCACTACTGTGTGTGAAAGAAAAGTGCCTGCTTTAAAAAAATTAAGTAAAAAAGTATAATAGGATTTAAATATAGAGTTTTAAAATAGTTGAAGGATATATGAGAAGCTTTAGTTAGGATTAACATGAAATTAATATAAAAATATAATAGCCATGTGTACTTAAGAGCAAATGCCCATCTAGTCTAGTCTCTTGCTTAACCATTCAGATGCTTCCAGGAAGAACACAAACAAGACATGAATGAAACAGCCCTTCTCTCAAAAACTGCTATTTATAGCCATAGTGCCTCTGAACCCAAAACCATTTAGGTATTAATTGAGAGACAGTGGAATGTAAAAGTTAAATTTTGGAGGTAGGACTGGTTCACATGCCCCACCATAAATCTAAATGGGCGACCCTCGATCAGCTGCACACTCAGGCTAATTTACCTCACTGGTTTGTTGAGCAGTTATGGTGGAGAAGAGAAACATGCACACTGCCATGAGCTGTTTAGAAGAAAAGTTGGCTATAAATGGAATATATAACATTAAAAGCATTAATTAAAACCTGTCCTTCATAAACACATCTAATCCCCTTTTAAATACATCTAAACAAAGCTGGAATTTGTTGCAGCAAACTTTGTTAATTAGGTGTGTGAATCAGTATGTTGTTTTTCCTAGAATAACTGGCAGTTGAACAAGTTTAAATCCATTATTATGAAGGGAGAAAAATTACTACTACTTTTTTCACACCGTGCATATTTTTAAACAATTGTGAAAACTCCTTTAATCTTTTCTCCTATCTTCAAGCAACAAAAATATTAGAAAGCATAACTTTGGAGAGCATCCTTTTCTGTATGTCAGCCTTCTCTAGTCATTTGGGGTGGGAATTATACTCCAATACATCTGAAGGACTTCAAGTAGTACTGGTAACTGTATTTTGTCTAACTGTATCCCTTCTTGAGATGGAGAAACTGAAACTTCACACTATATTCAAAATTCTGTCAAACTAAAAATTTCTGTAAAACTATTCATATACTGGCTATTTCCTAATAATTTGCCTTTTTTGCACCAGTACCACAGTTACTCGGTGCACTTTCAGAACGCTATCAATACAGCTCTGTTCTCTCCCTTTCCTTAGTTATTGTTTTAGCCCTTGTTTGGATTGGTCAGTCCGGAATATGAAGTTATATTTGCCTCAGTGTATTCAGCCTTTTTTTTTACTTTGTTCCCCATTCATCAAGTTTGGTGATATTCTTCTTGAATTCTGTAGCTCGTTCAACATTTACTGCATTTATTTATATTTTATTATGTTCATATCCTACCTTTTTTCTTTCAAAAGAACTCAAGGTGGTTTGCATAATTGTCCTTCTCCTACTCTCAACCTTATCCCCACAACAACAACCCTGTGAAGTAGATTCGGCTGAGAGCCTGTGATTAGGTCAATGTCACCCAACGAACTCCATGATTGAATGGAGACTAGAACTCAGTTCACCTGAATCCCATAACCATTATAACTCTTTGGCTCTGAATGATTTGGTGTGTCTTCAGACTTGGCTTCTTCACTGTTCACTCTGGGTCATTTATAAATCACAATACTCAAAATGGCGAGATCTGGTGTGGAGAGTGCTGCTTGTTTGCTTTTATAGCAGACACTCCAGTTACTCTGAGCATCTGCTTCCGATTGTTCTGCCAGTCCTCCATCCATCAGACCAAAGAGCCAGTCTTTGTTTCCTTTTTCTTCTACCTCCAGGATAATTGATTTTTTAGAATGGCTGCATCTGATTTCTGACAAGATGATCGATAGCTATCTTTATTGCAGAACAGGAATGACATTCCCTTGTCTCTTCTGCATTTGGGATCCTGTTAGACATCCATCTTTAATTTTAAGTTTTTAAAGAGTGCAGGTTAATCAAATCACAACTGAGGTTAGAGCTCTGTGAAGTAATGTAGAAGCTCTTTCAAACAGTAGTTTAGCTGTTCCAACATTTCCTCACAGTAATGGTTCAATATTCTGTGTAGCTTTAAATGCTACAAATATAAATAAAAAATGATGAAATCACTAATACATGAATTAATATCTTTTCAACAAAGATTTGAGATTGCATCCGCACTATTTATGGATATATTGCTTTTGAATCCAAATCTGCTCTTTCGATACATTCAGAATTCATGTTTGGGATTTTGTAGAATAAAGACTACCTGGGAAGGACTTAAGTACTAGGACAGGGAATGAGGAGAGACTGCCAATGGGCAATAGGAGCTAGAAGATGGAGACAACACCTTGGAAAAGATCTTGTGACTTTTAATGCTGCAAAAGTCCTGCTTCTGCCCAATGAAAACCCTGGCTGTGGCCTCTCTGTTACCTAAAACTAAAGCAGTCACTGCATACATAAGTTGAAAGAAGATCCTGGACTTAGAAAACTAAGAACAGTTGTTATAATACATTTAATGCTGAGTTCTGATATGACCTGCAAAGTAAATGGCATTATTATAGACAGTAGAGCAGTATTATAACAAGTTATTGATGATAATTTCAGTCTTATTCCAGTGCAGATTTATTGTTCATAGGTATGACGCATGCATTAAAACAAGCTACAGTGGGTATAAAATTCATCTACCAGGATGTTGAAAGGAGCAGGCTGTTGTTACACCTATCCTACATCAGTTGCTTTGGTTGTTTGTTTTCAGGCTCAATTCAGACTTCTGGTAATGATATTTAAAACCCTAAATAGCATGGAACTAGGTTATTCTAGGGACTCATCATGCCAATGTGAACCTGCCTGAACCTTAAAATTAATGATGAAAGTTTTGCTTTCTGGCTCATTATTACCTAATATTCAGCTAATCGGGTACCTGTAAAAGGGCCTTCTTTGTGGTGGTACCACAATTGTGGAACATTCTCCCCAGAGAAGTCCTTGCCGAAGGCCTCGGCAAGGGGCGGCATAGAAATGTTTTAATAAATAAAAATAAATAAAATAACAGATTCTTTTTCTCACTGTTTTCAAATAAGTGTGAAACTGCTTTAATTCCAGTAGGCTTCTTATGACTGCCTCTACTATTTTATTTTTATCTCTTTCAAAGCTCTGCAAAGTTTTAATTTTTATTCAGTTTTGTCATTGTTAAATCTAGCTTTTTAATCGAAGATGCTCTGAATTAAATAATTTGTCATACCTAAAATAGAAAGCTGAATAAATTCTAATAGCTAGTTAACAAATGGGTTAGAAGATCTCATTTATTTTTTGTGCAGGAAATTGTTGGCAGAGGTGGAATATTGCTTTGTATTTGAAAAGCAAAATATTACATTCAGAAAAAAGGCATTGAGTACATTTGGAAAGAGCAAACTCTACCCTGTTTGCAACGTTTATATTTTGTTGAATTCTTGGAGTTGCCGTAAATTCATCAGAGTAGCTTGAGGAAGAGGAGGGAGAGGAAGAATGTGAAGAATAGGAGCTATAGCATTTGACTTGGACCTAATGGGAAAAGGCTGTAAAAGCTGTCAGGAAATGTGATTGATTGGCGCTCAAGCTGCAGTCCCTAGTGCAATGCAATAATGTTCCTACCTCTTTGGAGAGGGTTTTATGTGCCACTTGGGGTCATCGCTTATCAGATGGAGGGGCCAATGCTTCAGATGAGGCTAAAGTGCAGTCGATAATTCAGATGAATTTGTGCGTGTACTCCCCAAGTGAAACAAGTCAAAGCACTTTGCACTGATAGTGATATTTGAACAGAAATATGTTAGTGAAGATTCTTAGCCACCACAATTTGTAGACGATTTTCTTTTGGATTGAACATAGATTTAAGGAATAGAAAATTGAGGTGTCTGTGGCCTGCCCTTAGTGTCTAAAATAGTTTTGGCCCCAATCTACTTAGGTCAAAAATAGACTAGCTTTACAATGTACAGAAGTGAAAGGAAACAGTAGTAGCTCCATGGATCACTGCAGGTCAAGGAAAGCGCAAGTCAGTGTGGTCCTAATAAACAAAGCAATCAGTGCAGTGTGCTGGAAAACATATATAAGAAAATTGGTCAGTTAATCCAAAGCAGGTGAACAGGAAGTATACTGAGCTCCTTGCTGGCTTTCAAGAAGCTATTTCCCAGTATATCACTCTACCATGGAAAAAACCCTATCAGATATCTTACCTGCTTCATCTGCTTGAAAGGCAAAAACTATAGAATAGTGTATCGACTGGACATTAGAAGAGATATTAAAAACTCTGGATATTAGAATAGTGCATCTACTCAGTTTGCTCATATGGAAACCAGCCAATTGCTCTGCCTCAGCAAACCTGTCTACCTAAATGCCAAGAAAGACCCTTTTGAACTTGCTTTCCTTTTACAGAATGCCATTATTGTGCTTGTCTGAAGGAGGGTATCTCTGGGAACAGCATGGCAATACTTGCACTAAATATGGTATCTTTGGAATGTGAGGGAATGCAAGGATATAGGGATCAACCGTTATTGGTTTATAAAAAACCTAATATAGGAGTTGGAAGTGGAAAGGTGTACATTTTTTTTCTTTAAATAAAAATCTTCCTAAATTTGCCCTGCTTTGTTTTACTTTCAAGGAAAGCTTGACTTTGTGGGGGACAAGGACAGTATGGCTGCATTCGTGACTAATCCTTAAAAATCACAAAGCTCACAAAAACAGTCCCTTTTTCAAACTGTCAGTCGTTGACAAAAATATGATTCGGTAACAGTCAAGCTGAAAGCATTGAGCAAATGTGCACATTTGCTAAGGATCAAAGTTTTAAAAAATCCTATTTAAATACTGTTCCTTGTTTGTTATGGGTACATCTGGCTTAGGTATTTTCCCCAGCCCTTCCCTTCAAAGTGAAGACAATGAAGTCTTTAAATGGTACGTGAAATTTAATGCACACTTGCATATTGGGAAAATGCAGTTCAGTGACTTTCACTGTTTTTCAGCTGCTGTTTTAAATTGCTGTTTTAAATTCCATTGAGTGGAATAATAAAGGAGTGATCATGTCTAGTAACTGCAGTTGGCCTTTGTAAAGAATGGCTGGTTAAGAGGCTTTATGATTTACAGAGGCCACAGCTGGATGCCAACAGAGCTATAGGAATGTATTCTCTCTTGGGTCTGGTAGCTCGAGATGAAAAGGACCCCAGAGCTGGCACAAAAGCAAATAAAATTCTTTGACTTTAAATAAAGCATCATAATTTATATGGGGCTCCGCTTTTCAGTCTCAACTAGATACATGGATCAGGAGTAGCTTTTGGAGGTTGTGCTCATCTGTCTGATCTCAGTGCATTTTGATATCCACAGCTTGACATAAAAAGCAAGAGGTTTTTGCTTCCCTACTACCTGCCTGATTCTTCTCTTCATCAGACTGCACATCTCTTCTCCTTCCTCTTAATGTTCAATTATCTCTTGTTGGACAATTTGCCACTGTGCACACCTGACAGCCTTTTATAACCATAGGTAGCAGTGGGGAGTAAACACCAAATGCACCTTGAGGTTTATTTACTTGGGTTTTGTGTATATTCTTCCTATTGGGTTATTTCTACAGCTGTAAGCCTTTGTAGTCCTTCTGGTTTCACAGAAAAAGAAACACAGGACTAGCAATCTGCTTAGTATGCCAGTATTAAGCTATATAAATCTCATTCCACACAGAATGTTAAGATGAATAGATGTGCCTACCTTAGTCACTGTCTGCATATCTCCCCCCAGTCTCCAAAGTCTTAAAGAAGCTAGAATAAACACTTAGTTATCTTAAAATACAGAGCAGAATGTGTAACCTAATGCAGTTTCCATTTGTTCTGCAGACAGAAGATGGACGCAGGACAGCAAAACAGTTATTATATTAGTGAACCCTGAAATTAATTAGAAAGAACATGGAATGCAAAGATGAAACATGGATGACCCCTAATGGAAGGGCTCTTTCTGCCAAAGTTTGTGCGAAATGATTGCCTCAATCCACCTGCATTTCAGTAATCTTTCAGAAGTCCACATGAACAGGGTGAAATTGTTTACTTTTATTACAGTGATAATTGCTACTGTAAAGAAGGATATTTGTGCTGTTACATGTTCCATGAACCTCCTCTTTTCTCACCAAACTAGGAAGGGAGAACTGCACTGCATCTAGTAGTATCCATATAGTAGCATACTAAGAATAGTCTCTCCCTCTGTGAAACCATATTAAAGGAGGCAGTCTCCTATATTACATGTAATATGATTCTTCCCCTTACTGGCAAAATAACAAAAAAGGAGAGAGAATCCTGCTAAACTACAGATCAACTCTTAAAATAGTTGCTAGAGGTATTTCAAGATCTTTATTGTATCAGAATCTGCATTCCCTATGGCAAATCTCTTGGACTCAGAGTATACCATATTAGGCCAGAGCTGGTAGTGAGCCCCCATTTTCTTCACCCACTTTCCTTTCTCTCGAACACCCACTTGCCATGTTTCCCTTCCCTTCTATCTGTGGCACACATCCTCCCATTCTGTGGAAAATAGGCTTAGAAACACAAGGTTCTATTTGTGTAAATAGGGTCTGTTTTTCTAAGCAGGGGAAGATTTATTTTAGAGAGGATTATGGGAGGTGAGGAGTGTTCTCTTTTGGAATAAAGTTCAATGTCTGTATTTGGGAGCTTCCAGTTATACAGATATCTACACACACATTTTTCTCCTTTTTAAAAAATTCATACATTCCATCTGTGCACCAGTTTGACTCCACAGATGTGTAAACTCACATAGTTATTTGCACCCAACTAATCATTATGACATAATTCTTTAAAATTCTTAAATAGCTGTTGAGTATGTGAAAGTGGAGGGCAGATGGGAGGATAGTTCTTAAAGCATTGTTTCCCTTTTATTTTACAGCATTTCAAATTTTAAAATATTGAAAATCAGTGCACTCCATGATCTTCCTTTGCTTGTGTATGTGTTTAAGGATCAAAGAATTCAGCAAGCTATAGAATTCTTGGGCCTGCACATGGCAGATAAGTAGAAAGGTGTTGCATTCTGTTGATCTCAGTAGGAGGCTGCTGGGTTTATTTCTGTCCAAAACAGAAAATGGACCCTTCTGCTTTTTTGCAAGTGAGACAGATACCTCATAGTAAGAAATTGTAGGTGGTCGGGGTGGAGAGAGATCTTATGCAGATCAGTGAATTAAGTCATAACCTTCAGAGAAAACATTTATGGAAACAACGTAGTCAAACATTGCCTTATTTTAATTGCCTGAATCATCAGTCAAACTGAAGGAAACATAATCCCTGAAGGAAGGGATTATAGCTTCCTGTAATCCCCCAAATTTGGAGGATTTATAGACATCCAGTGGAGATGGGAGGCATTCAGTATCTAAGATTGCCATCATACTCCCCTCACTTTTCAAACCATGTAGTGGGTAGATTTTGGCCACCTACATATTATAAAATATTGGCCTCCCAAAGCATTACCAGCTGTATTCAGAGAATCACCATGCCTTTCTCCCTGCATCCCCAGAAAACTCCACCCTGTGCCACTTCTGAAGATGGCCTCCTACCTGTAGAGCATGGACAGGGCCCTCCAGTTTGGAGGGCCAGCTTTTATCTCCAAAGGCATTTCTTAGGTCTCAGCTGAGATCCCACCCTATCCTATGTCCCCTCCGAGACGGTGTCAGGAACCT
The DNA here is from genome assembly GCF_004798865.1 of Varanus komodoensis. Lineage (NCBI taxonomy): Eukaryota > Metazoa > Chordata > Lepidosauria > Squamata > Varanidae > Varanus > Varanus komodoensis. Next base: position 35,162,358 of record NW_025336087.1, on the reverse strand, counting down.
ACAGGATTGCACCCCACGTTTCTCATTTTGGTCTTCATTTGAGGCAGCCCAGGGAAATATTTCACTAACTTTGAGGGGCTTAATTTTTCAGAAGATAAAGCAGATTTGGTTTTCTTTCCACAGAGAGAGGGAGGGGACAGAATTATTGGTCAGCAAAACAGAAGGTCAGGTTCCACACTGTGTAGAAGAGGAAATGCCATTTGAATAGGGGGATGTAGTTAAGACATTTCCAGAGCTGCCCTACTACGCTGAAAAAGAAGCATCAGTTTTCATCCTTACTTTAGCTTGAGAACTATTTTTCAAAATCTGGATTGAATCAGGGCAGTGTGTTTACATACTGAAAGACTGTGAGGTTATAATGCTTTACAAGACATTGTGGAGTAACTCTGGCTCAGCTAGTTCCAGTGTGCAGGTACTGATGTGAAAAAGCTTTCCCACACCTGGCTTAGAGTATGTACTAGAATTCACTGGTTTAAAATTGCAAATGGATAGGAAATTAATTGGCCTGACCATGCACACAACTATTTATTTGCTTCCAGTCCTGATACACTGTAGCAGGATGATATCACTGGTGTAAGTTACTGTTTTTGGCAAGATCACTGAACTTCTATAAAATGTTTTGGAACATTTGGAACATGCTATGTAAATGTTAAGCATTTTTAATAGTATAATCAAAGGTAACATACATTGTGCAGAAACATAGATGACAAGCACCTACAGGCCAACTGGAAAATTTATTTATTTATTTAAAACATTTCTATTCCGCCCTATCGCAATAAGCCTCGGGGCGGCTCACAACATCAAAAAAGTCAACCATACATTAAAACCCCCAATACAATAAACCCCCAGTACCATAAAACCTCAATTAAACCTCAGTGCATTCTCGGCTAAAAAAAAACAAAACCCCTAGTTAAATAAATAAATTAACAATTAAAATAAGTTTTAAATAAAAATTCCACTTGATCAAGAGCCTCCTGCTAATAGATGTTTCTCCATCCGCCGTAGGCTTATCCAACCTATTATTTATATTTTCGTGGATTTTGAAGACTATCTCATGTGACTTTTTTGAAACAGATTCCAAACCAAACCTAATGTAAAAATACCTCATCCTCTTAAAGAACAATTTACATATTTACCCAGTACTTCTTTCGCTGTTTCTTAAACAGTGGCCCAGTTCTCATATTATATGGTAACTTTACTCAGGCATTTCTAATCAATGGCACTCTTTACACCCACATTTCCTAGTATGATATACCACAGCTCAAAAAGCAAAATGCTACTATAAGAAAAATGGCAAGATGCAAATGGGGGTTGGGGGTGAACAGCAAGAAGAAAAGCAGCAAGTAGTCCAGCCGGCTGAATATTGACCAGCTGTCTTCCTGAGAGAGAAATAGATGGCGGTGAATAAGCTAGAGTCTAGTTTTCCAAGAAGCTCAATGATTTTCCCAAATCAATACAACTCATCAGGCCTCAGAACAAAGGCTGCACAAGATGTGACAGTGATGGAAGTAGCCATGTGTTCTTTTGAGTATTAAAGCACAGCAGCCCAGGGGAAACAGACCCTTTTCAGTTATGGTTTTCATTCCTCCTGTGTTCAGTGAAAGAAATTGTCTACTTTTTTTTAATAAGAAAAGGATAAAAGGATTGTGTCCTTGATGGTCATAGACAATAAGTTCAATAAATAAGCTGCTGCTGTTGTATAAATGCTGTTTATTCTATCAATAGCTTAGCAACAGGAGTGTGCCCTACAGATTCTCCCTAGGTGTTTGCAACATCTTCTAATATAACTCACACCAAATAATGCAGGTTATATGGCTTACTATTTTATATAAATCAAGTAGTTTCCATGGGAGGTAAGTCGAAAGATGACATGATTTAAAGCCTCCATAGAAATGGCATGCAAATGAGAATTAACAATTGGCAAAAAATAAACCAATGCCCACTTGAACAGACAGTCAGCATTGCAAATCTGCCCACTAGTTATTTTTATCCATCAGTCTTTGATCTTTAAACTCACTGTGCTTTCCTGGATTTAACACCACAGCAGTCTCAGAGGTTTATAGTTGTTACAGGAGTATACTAGGGCATAAAGTGTGTCATTACACCACTTGCCACTAATGCTGTCCTTTCTCCTTCACTCCACTGCCATTCATTATTTGTTGAGATAAAATTCAGGGTGACTAATCACAATTCTGTTCCAGATGGTTTGATTACAGGATGTGTTTAAAGGGTGATTCTTCAGTCATATAACTTAGCAATGGCCCTTTTAAACATAACAATATATACACCCTTTTTTCATATTCATTAGTTCAGTAATATGATACCTTCAGACATTTTCAGTGCTACATTAGCCACACACCACATCTCATAAGTAAGTAGTCATTCTTCAAACAAATAAATACTAGTTTGCACTCAACAGTAACCCTGAGGTTTTTCTAGGACCATTGGAATACACTGTAAAAGGCAGTATTCTGATTCACGTGGTTCGATCACTTCCACTTGGCTTCTCCTGCTAGTGAGAAGAGCTGTACACCAGCTTGTTTCTCCCCCAAGACTTGTAATCTCAGGTTCATTCTCAGCATCCATCTCTGGATTTTAAGGGGGAAGACAAACAAGAGTTGAGATTCAGACTTCATACTAAACAAGCCAAGGACAAAATGTTCCTGGGTTGTTTAGCTGCTACTATGGTCAGGAGGTGCCAGCCAGGAAAGATAAGCAGCATGAACCAGGACTGAATTAATTAGGACGGAACATTATATTCTCAATAGCTATACTAAGGAAGAAATACTAAGAATTGGGTATGCTTATTGTTATACCAGGACAACATCACAAGGCATCCATTTAGACTTTCTAGAAACTCTTGGATTGGAATGTTTTGTTGAATACTCCAGAAAGGGTTTTTAAAAATCCCTTAATCAAGAGGGATCAATTTAGCATGTTTGTACATTCAGATATATACACTTTAGTACATAAGATTGACTAAATAAAATTTGTCATAGAATCTTAGAATTTGAAAGAACTTGGACATTGTCTAATCAGGCCCCCTGCTCACTGCAGAATAATCTATGTGGAGTGGAACTACTTGATTGCTGACCTATTTCGCAATAGTTGTCCATGCTATATGAATATGACATATGCCAGTGGTCAGAAGCATTTGACTTTGGCCCTCATATTAAACTGTCACTTTAATCTTCCTCACAGGAATGTTGTAAGGATAAAATAGGGAGGAAAGCCATGTATGCAATTCCTTGGGGAGGGTGTTCCATTAGCAAGGTGCAATTGCAGAAGAGGTCTTTCTCCTAGCCAATCTCCTCACTTCATTGGGAAATGGTTCACAGAGAAAGACCTCCGTCAAAGCCCTTAGTGATTGGTAAGGGATATATGGAGAAAGGTATTCCCTCATATATCCTAGCCCCAAGCTATTTTGGGTTTTGTATGCTGTCAAAACTTTGAATTGGGCTTCGAATGTATTGAATATTTGAAAATATTTGAATATATTTTCAACACTTGGAACATTCCCTTTCACGGGTCCTTGTGTGTTAATGCTACAGCTACCATTGTCAGGAGTATTGTTTCTTCCATATGCAAGAAATATAAATTGGTATCTTCAGGTAGATATTGGGCTAGGGCCTAGACTTGCAGCATGAGACTGACACACTGTCTGGGTTAAGTGATTATGCCAGTTCATATGATAACTGCAGGTTAAACCAGACACAGTGTCCTGTTTGACTTTGCTGTGTACCAGGTGCAGTTTACATAATTGCTTATTTGGGCTCAGCTTGTCATATGTATTAACAGCAGCATCACTTCCAAAACAGGTGAAGCACTAGTTCCACTTTAGTCAGCACTAGTTAGATCTCACTTGCAGTTCTTTGTCCAATCCTGGGCACCTAAGTTTTAAAAAGATGCAGAAAAGCTATAAAGGGCACAGAGGAGGGCAACAAGGACTGAAAGCAAAGCCCCTTGAGGAAAGATTGAGAGAACTGGGTCTGTTTAGCCTCAAGAAGACTGAGGGACGATATGATAGCACTCTACACGTACCTGAAAAGCTGTCACAAAGATGAAGGACAAGATCTCTTGTTCATTCCAGAGTTCAGGACACAGAGTAACAGACCTGCAGTTAAAAAAACACAGATACAGACACCAAGGAGAATTTCCTGACTATCAGAGCCTGTTGGAGGAAGTTGTGGGCTCTCTTGCTGGAGACATTCAGGAAGATAGTCACCTGAATGGGATGGTGTAACCTAGTGCCCTGCAGTCATGGGAAGGTTTACAAACTACCCTGAAACTGTAGATGAAGCCACTGCAGGATGGTTTGCTAAACCATCTCAGCCAGCCATTTTTGCTAGATTTCAACATCACCTAGTGAGAGTGATTTTGCTAATTAAGCAGCTCACAGCTGGCATGCACAAGGAAGCAAAAGAAGCCTCTGTGACCAGTGAGAATTGGAACAAAGCAGCTTCTGTATGCTCAATTTCCCCTTCATCTAAATATCCCTACTTCCAGATATTATTTCTTGATAAGATGCTAAAATGTGAGGAACTCCAAGGGGTTTATAGAGAGGAAAATAAGGTAACATTCCTCTCCTTCAACCATTTTACCAGTATTGGAGCCTTATCTTTTTTTTTTTTTTTTTTTTGGTGTGTTAGTTCCAGAATGTGTAGTGAGCCAGTGTGGTGTAATGGTTAAGAGCATGGGACTGGGACTCAGACGATCTGGGTTCTAGTCCCCGCTCAGCCATGGTGCCAACTGGGTGACTTTGGGCCAGTCACAGACTCTCAGCCCAACCTGCCTCACAGGATTGTTGTTGTGGGGATAAGATGGAGGAGGAGAATGATGTAAGCTGCCTTGAGCCTTTTGTAGGAAAAAGGCAGGATATAAATCGAAAAATAGATAGATAGATGTGAACAACATGTATCTACAGCTAAAACATCAGGACCAGAAATGATGGAGGTCTTGGCAAGGCGCAGTAGGTCCAGGAATAAAGGCAAAATCAGGTACAAAACAAGGGCCAGATGGCAAGAAGGTATAGTGGGACTAGAAGTAAAGACAAAGTCAGGAACAGGCAAGGGTCAGATGCTTGGTAAAGCTATCAGAACAAGCAGAAGTCAAGACACATATAAAGGGTTGTACAATTAGAGGCAATCATCAGAACAGGAATGAAAAATAGTCACCAAGAAGACTTGAACTGCGACAAAACCTTTTATAGCATTTCCTGTGGCTTCCAGCTGGTTCCCACGATTGCAGCTGTGTAAGTCCTTGCAAGTACCAGCAGGCCTGATACAAGTCCTGCAAGTACTTACAAGATGAATGAGGATACTGCCAGCCATGCTGCTTTGCAGATCTTGACAGAGGGGAAAGAGCTTTCTTATTAGAGAAATGCACATGTCACATACTTAGGAAGCAAGAAAAGCAAGAGAGGCTGCTGCTTCTTTTGGTTTTGCCCTTGGTCATCTTTTAAAAAGTTTCCCTGTGCTTGCTTCAGTACTGCAGTGGGAGGGGAGACCCCATGACAAGACTTATGGTGCAGACCTTCTCTTCCCTCTCATCTCCCTTTCTCCTGGTAGGGAAGAAGGTCCGCTCCTCAGCTGCTATCTCCAGAAACAGATTTGTTCCCTAAATACAGAAAACAGTATTTTCTTTGATTGCCTTGCTCTAGAGGAGTGCATTTGTTGTGGTATGATATTCATTCTGGATTCTGATCTTTTGGCTAGCTGATAACTGGCTGGGAAGCTATTTCACTTCCATATAAAACTGTAGATAAAGCAAACAAAAAATGTGCCATAGAGCTGAAGGGATTCAGGATGGTGTTTTCATTATATCCATTTCCATCTACCACTGTTGTCTTTACAGTTGCATGCATCCAGGTGAAGCAGCTTATTTCACTTGACCCACTTCTACAGTAAGTTTGTTGAATTACATGTTTTTACTTTATTTCTTGGTCTCAGGGAAGAGCAAAAAGCAGATGTATGCAAAGCAATGAATCTTCCAATCATTCTCTAATAAAGGAGGAAAATGTTTATCTTTGCGCCTTCTATCAAGTTATTCTGTGACTTTATTTATTTATTTATTTACAGGTTTTTATATGCCGTCCCAATACTAAAAGTCTCTGGACGGATTACAAAAAAAGAAAGCAACTGTAACAACAGCACACAACACACTGCATCCGACAAATGATGAGAAAAACAAGGATAAAACCAATTAACTGTTAAAATATTGGGAAAATAATAAAGGTTAATATAGGGGTTAGTATAAGGACTGAATGCATTTAATATATAGGTTATTTTGCTGAAATAAAAGCTGGATGGTAAAATTCATTCATTTAAAAAGTAAATACAAAAAGATCATCAGAAATAAGTGTTCCCTCTGTCTATAAAAGTGAACTTAAAGGATAACGTTGTTGAGATTTTCTTCTCAAATGCCAAACTATTTTGGAATTTTTCTGAACATTTCAGAGAAATAAGGAATTTAAATGTATATAGTTACAATAACACTGTTCATTGGAGCAGCAAATAGCTATAAAGGCATATGGTTTGTTTACAGATGTACTCAGTTATTAAGGTTTCCTAAAAACCTCTTATATCCCCATGTAATAATTCATTTTACTTTCATTTACTTTTCTTTACTTTTACTTCATAACACACTTCCTCACAACCATCAGGAAACTCTTTAATATTGAGAATATGCTTCAGTTTTAGAATAAATATTAATGTCTATCCAATAAATTACGCACCTACAACCAAGTGTAACTTTTTGGAACCATGCAAAATAAGACAAATAGAATTGGAGAGAAAACCTTGAAATGTGTGTAATTTCAAGTCAGCAAAAGGACTGTGCATAGCTAAAAGGTTGAGCAGCTGGAAAGTCAGTACACGTGGTTGATCGATGGGCATGAGAGTCCTGTCCATTCTTAAACAGGCAGTAAACATGTACAGAGGTGGTCCAGTTGGTGCAATTTTTTTCTTTTCTAAAAAGAGGAACTACTTGACTCTGTGCAGTGTTCACATTGCATGTTACTGCAGCTGTCCCCTTCATGTGTATGGTATGCATGAAGGGGGCAGCCACATTACCTCTTCTCTACCATGGACATTGAACTTCTGACTAAGTGTGTCAGCAGATCCTGTGGTTGTTACAAACTAATGGTGTTGGCCACCAACAAGTGATTAGACAAATCTATCAAGGAGAAGGTGATTCACAGCTACTACTAGTCTAACCCCAAGTGTCTGATTGTCAGTCGCTGGGCAAACACTGGGAGGGAGCTATTGCTGTCATATCCTGCTTATTGACTTCCTGTGTGGCATTAGGTTTGCCACTGTTGAGAATAGGATGATGGTCTAAATAGGGCTTTGGTCTATTTCATTGACTTTTTGCTGGGAGCAGGTCCCCATTCTCTCTGGTTAAAAAACTCAAGGAAGCCTTTAACATTGCTGTTCTTTTTTAAGACTCCACAGATAACAGAACAGTTTGACCTCTAAAGAGCCTTCTACCAAACCTGAAAAGAGAAGCCTCTGTTCGTGTAGGGTTGAATCCAAACTAGAAACTTTTGCTCCATCCCTTCCTTTTCATCAAACTTCTGGCTCCACTCTCAGGGTAGTTCTTGCCACTTGAGGGCCAGACAGCAAAGCACCTCCAATTGAGCAGCTCACTCTCCGCCCTGAGAACACCTCCCCACTGAGTCAAGCACTGGGTCTTACACTTGCCCCCTCCAACCCCCCCCCCTTTCCTTCTAAAACAGGCTTATTCTCCCACTCAGCTTGAGAAACTGCACTAAGCAACCTTGAAGGCGCTTCCAAGGCTTTGCCGCCTCCTCGCTGCTGCTCTTCAGAATCCTCCAATTCACACTGAACAATCTGCCTTGTGTGAGACTGGCCCACTCTCTACACTTATGGAAATTATATGCTACAACTGACATGTACAGGGCTATTCTAGGGATCACTGAAGATCATATTGTGTGAGACCTTTCCAGGTTTTCAGGACAGCCTGCATCACATGACAGACAACTGCTCACACAGATCCGGCTCCTGTGTCACTCACCTCATTCCACACTTCAGGCTATGGCAAGGGCTCTTTAATAGCCCTTTGAGCAGACCCATATATAGTGCTAATTCATATCAACAGAAAGAATTGTTCATTTATATATTTGATAAGCATGCCTCCATTTACTTGATTAGCTGTGTTTACTCATTGTACAAGTTGTAGTATTATGCATTCTTGGTTAGTTGCTTAAAAGGATCCAGAAAAAGTTGCTATAGATTTAAATTGTTTACTGAAGTCTGGTTAACTTGAGTGTGGCCAGCATATCACCCTATTAGCCAGTACCAACTGAATTACTTGGCTCTATAAGATACCATCCTGTAAACCTCTTTGAAAATCCAGTTTTGAGGGGGATGAATAAAGATTTGAGTGCCATCCTTACTTGCTGGTATATGAATGCTGTGCAGCTTAGCAGACGGTAACCTTTCATCACATTGACAAGCCTTGTTAGAGCAAACAAACCAGGGTGTGATTACAGTAGCAGGAAGTGTTTCGACAAGCCTCTCCCATCGTGGAGGATATTTCTGGCTCACTCCCCTCCCTTCCGCTTGCCCTGTCGCCTGCTGCTTGCCCAGGGCTTTGGTGTTGCATCACTGTTTCCCTTGGAATCTGGCTTTCTGTGGCCTGTGCTGCAGTACTCAGCCCAGCCAACCGGAGAGCAGCATTCCCAGCACACACGGGCCAATCCAGTGCCTACTTTTCTTGGAAATATGAAGCCCTTAGGGGAAGGCAATAACAAAAGCCTTTCACTGCAGACAAATGTTAAGTGTCTGTGCAGACTTTTCCTGTTTTTAATTTTATTACTCCACAAATGGAGGGCTTGTTGTTTCTTTCATGTTTCCCTTTCAAGCACTTTTAATTATACATTTGTGCTACATCAGAGGCTCAGGAACAAAGTGATTCAGCCTATTGCATCTTAAGCTAAAAATGTAGTAACCTTCTGGCAATACAAATATATTCGAGTGCTGTAAATATAGCTGACATGCTGAAGAATTTTAAGCAGTTGGAAAGGTCTCTTGCACCTCACATGGTGCCCTAGAGAGCAAATGAAGAGAAAAGCAGACACACGCACACACTCATTTATTCAGTCAGTCTCTCTCTCTCTCAGGCATAGAAATGAAGTGGGGGGGTCAGCTGTTATATTTTTAAAAAGAAAAAAATTGTAACTCAAACAATTGTAATTCCTCTAAGTCTTATCTTAGCAAAAAATTATCTTCATGTCTGAGGTTTTAAAAAACTAAAAACAGAAACTGCACTATATGGTATCCCACTGTCTTTTTTCAGTAACAAAAACTATGCAGGGATTTCTTTTTCCTGATACACAGTTGAAAATGTTTAAAGGAAATCCCTTCTTCCCTAGTACTTTAGCTAATAGCATTTCAAAATACTTTCCTGCTGTTAAAAGGACCCCAAGGAAATAAGTTGCAAGTTACATGTTTTCTTTACACTGGTGCAGCAATCTGGGGAAAGGTTTAATGCAAAATTAGAAATCACACTGGTGACGTAAAGCAAGCTGACAAGCTGGAAACATGAGGCATGATTTCATTATTTACTTATTATTTCACCAATTAAAAAACTGGAACTAGAGTTAGGTGACGCAGAGGTACAATATGAAGAAAAACTCATTCAAACTTGGCAGAAAGAATTTCTTTGCAGTTAATGGTATTGTGGCTTCAGGCGCTTTTGATCACATATTTTATACATTATGAAAACAGAAATGACTTATGTGTATATATACCTATCTAATGAATTAAAGGTGTGATTGTGTTCGCTAGTCCACAAACCTAATTATTATAAATTGTCTTTATCTGTGAGACAAGTACTGAACAAAAACCTGGTAGCAGTTTGTCGGTTTGTTTGTTTAATAAAGGATTGCATAATCATTTATGGGCACACTGATCTTCAGTTCATATGTTTTGGCTGTAAAATAATGTATAAAGAATGGTATTTAAAACTAATGTTTTAGTTGCAGAATACTTCTGGTTATATTGCAGTTAGGATAAATGAAGGTCATACAAGGTCAGACTGAATAAAGGATAGATGTTTTCTGTATCTAATAATAAATTGTAGAATCTGATGTGTCTTTGAAATACATATAATTTCAAATAACTAAAATCATAATTGTTCTATTTTTGGAGACAAAGCAGATTCTTCATAAGTCACCTACTGCTTTAAACACTAGTTACTGGTACTCAGTTTATGCTAGTTGGCTGCCAAACGAAGGCAATTATGTGCCATAATAGCAAAATTAAGAGTCGGCTGTTGCCTTTTTACAGCAGGACTCAGAAAAAAAAAAATCATTTCCTTTTCACAGATGTATCTTGATTACTCCTTCTTTCTTGCCTTGTGTGCAATCTCTCTCTCACACACACACTTACACACTTGCCTGCAGGTTTCAATTGGAGGTTAGTGAAACCAAGAAACAGGAAGCTTGTAAAGTACAACCTTTGAAAACAAATGAGAGTAGAGCTCTTTTCCCCCTTCCCATTTTTTTTCAAAACTTACTGGTTAATTTTTGTTCCTCTCTTATTTCCAGGTGTCCTAGTCGTAAATGTTACGTGGCGGAATAAAACATATGTTGGAACGTTGCTTGATTGCACAAAACACGATTGGGCTCCTCCCAGGTAAACGGTCATGCATCTGGTTTTTCTCTGCTTTCTCCTCCAAACTTTGGCATGAAAACTGGACAGAGACTAATAAAAATCCCATGTAACTGAAACTTTACATGAGAAGAACAAATACGCCATGGGGGTATTGAGAGGTGGTTGTTGAAAGGAAGTGTCCCATACCTTGAAATCCATAGAAGAGGCCTGTTATGGGTGCCCCCACAATGCAAGATGTCACAGGTGACAACCAGCCAAAGGATCTCCCCCATTGTGGTGCTTTATCTTTGGAACACCAAAGAGTGTTGGCTCACTCTCTCCCTTCCTTTAATTAGCAACCCCTTATGACTTCACAGTTTTATTAGAGCTGGCTCCTTTTGTGCTTTTAGTATTCATGTTATTTTTTCCTGTTCTTTTTTTTCCATTTTAATCCAGTGTGTATTTTAAACTTGCTTTGGTATTAGTTGTTTTAGGGGCTTGTTAGAAGGGTACAGGCAGTCCTAGGTTATGGATGAATTCCATTCCTGAAAAAATGGAAATTTATCTCCAAGTCAAATATATCTCTAGTCCCCAACACCCTGCCAAAACTCATTCATATCTCCTCTTTGTAGCAAGGAAATGCTGGAATGATTTCCCTCTTCAGATGGGCAGAGCAGGAAAGAGGCTTTGGAGGCCCCCTTCTCTCCCTTTCACTTCCTCCCTTATTGTGGTGCTTCCTCTCTTTCTACAGGAATGACAATGTTCCACAGTAATTTTAAAAAATTAATAGATGTTATGGCAGTTCATTCATAAGTACAGGTTGTCCATAACTTGGCGATTAGTAACTCAGGGATTGTTTGTGTAAGTATACATGACAAACAAATAAATCTTTCTCTGTCCCCCACCCCAAGAATTTTAGAGTCTATTCTTCTCTTCTTTTAAGGATGACACCAACAGTGCTTGTTTTCTGTGGAATTGCTGTAAGTTCGTTTATGATAGTGTGATTTGGTCCCTCCTGTCTGAAATCTGATTTTGTTTGCACAGATTTTGTGAATCACCAACGAGCGACCTGGAAATGCGAGGAGGCCGTGGAAGAGGAAAACGAGCAAGGTCTGCAGCAGCTGCAGCTGCACCTGGGGCTGATGTTAGCTTTACAGAGTCTAGAGGACTGCAGAACAAGAACAGAGGTGGTGCCAATGGAAAAGGGAGACGGGGAAGCCTTAATTCTAGTGGCCGCAGGACACCCCCAAACTGTGCCATGGAGGATATCAAAGTCAGCCCCTTGTCCACCAATAAGAGGAAGAACAAGCCACCCATGGAGCTAGACTTGAACTCCAGCTCAGAAGACAATAAATCTGGAAAACGTGTTCGTACCAATTCTAGAAGCACTCCAACTACTCCCCAGGGAAAGCCAGAGACTACTTTTTTGGACCAAGGCTGCTCTTCTCCAGTTTTGATTGATTGCCCCCATCCCAATTGCAACAAAAAGTACAAGCACATTAATGGGTTGAGGTATCACCAGGCTCATGCACATTTAGACCCAGAAAATAAGCTGGAATTTGAGCCTGACAGTGAAGACAAAATCTCAGATTGTGAGGAAGCTCTCAGCAATGTGGCACTTGAATGCAGTGAGCCAAGCACAAGTTTATCACACTTGGATCAGCTGAAGGCACCTACATCCCCTTGTTCCCTCAGTACCCCTGGAACGCCAAAGGGAAAGAGGGAGCAGACTGCTAATAGTAGGAATTCTGGCAAAAAGAGAGGCTTGAACAGTGAACTGAACAGCCTGCCAGTCATTTCTAATATGACAGTGACTTTAGAGAACTGCTCAGTTGCAGAAAGTAGTCTGGCCACTGAAATGCCCAAACTGGAGGCCGAAGGACTGATAGACAAGAAGAACCTGGGTGAGAAAGACAAAGGCAAGAAATCCAGTAACTGCAAAGTAGATAAAAACCTCGCAAAGCTTAAAACTGCCAGACCCATTGCACCAGCTCCAGCTCCAACACCGCCTCAATTAATAGCTATACCCACGGCAGCCTTTACAACCACCACCACCGGTTCAATACCAGGATTGTCCTCACTAACAACAACTGTTGTGCAGGCGACACCAAAGAGCCCTCCGCTAAAACCTATTCAACCAAAGCCCACAATTATGGGAGAGCCAAGCACTGTAAACCCAGCTCTCACGTTACTCAAAGACAAAAAGAAAAAGGAGAAGCGAAAGCTGAAGGACAAAGAAAGCAAAGAGAGTGGAAGTCCTAAAATGGATTTGAAGCTGGGAAAGTTAGAGGACACAAAAGGGTCTGTGAAAGAGATTGCCGGGCATTTTTTAAAGGAACATCTCAGCAAGAATGAAGTGTTAGCTAATGGACTGTCAGAGTCTCAAGAGAGCAGGATGGCAAGCATTAAAGCTGAAGCTGATAAGGTTTACACTTTCACAGACAATGCGCCCAGCCCTTCTATAGGGAGTGCCTCCAGAATGGAATGCAGCACTTTGGTGAATGGACAGTCATCAATGGCGCCACTACATGTGTTGACACAAAATGGTGCAGAGGGTGCGGCTGCTAAAACCAACAGCCCTGCTTACTCAGATATCTCCGATGCTGCAGACGATGGTGGTTCTGACAGCAGGTCAGAGGGTATGAGGTCAAAGGCCAGCTCCCCCTCAGATATTATTTCTAATAATAAGGACAGTGTTGTAAAAGGGCATTCCTCAACCCCTGTACAACCAACCCAAGTAAAAGAGTCCCATTCTCCCTATTACCATGGCTACGATCCTTATTATTCTCCAAGTTACATGCACTCTGGACAAGTCAACACCCCTGCAGCTGGGAACAGCAATAACACACAGGGAATGAAGATCAAAAAGGAGGCAGAGGAAGAGGGTGAGAAGAAAGACAAGGTAGAGCCAACAGAGTCCAAAAAAAGTGAAGCCAGTTCCACTACCTTACAGCCTCAACATCAGTCAGTAATAACTCAGAGGCATCCTGCACTTGCCCAGTCACTTTACTATGGCCAGTATGCTTATGGGCTTTACATGGACCAAAAGTCCTTAATGGCCTCTAATCCTGCTTACAGGCAGCAATATGAAAAATATTATGAGGACCAGAGATTGGCGGAACAGAAAATGGCACAAACTGTAAGAGAGTGTGAAAGGAAAAGCGAGCTTCCCCTTAAAGACCTGGTAAAAGATGACAAGCTAAAAAATATCCCTTCTGCTACTATCTCGAAAGCACCTTCAACTGCCGAGGCCAGTAAAAACAACACTAAAATAGGGTCATCGGTCTCAAATAAAACTGAGGAAACAAGCAAATCACACATTCTTTCCAGTCATCAGCAACAGATTCAGTCAGATAGCTTCAAAGCAAAGCAAATGGAAAACCACCAGCTCATAAAGGAGGCTGTGGAAATGAAATCTGTCATGGATTCTATGAAACAGACTGGAGTAGATCCTACAACAAGGTTTAAACAGGTGAGGCTTTGGGGGCAGAAAAGACTAGCTAATTCATAGTAGATAATGCTTTTGTCATATCAGAAGCCTGTGGTCCTATGCACACATGCCTGGAAGTAAACCTCATGGAACATGGTGAAATTAAGGCATGGAAGTGTGCTGTCAGTGTGTTTGTTACGGTCAACATAATGTTTATCACCATGCTCTCATTGTGCAGCGATACTAGCAGAGGTTACAAGATAACCTTGAGTGTAATCTTCATTACAGAGCCTATGTTAAAAGTGTACTGCAAGTATCAAAGCCATTTGCTGTGTTCACTCTTCTTAAGTCAGAAGTGGTGATCTGGCAGTTGGTAGCAATTTTTATATACACCTAATGGCCAGGCAAATGGAAAATTGGAAGCCTGGTAAGATGTACAGGCCCTTTGCAGAGAAAATAAATCCAGTCTTCCCTGTGCTCAAGTCATGTTGGAAGCTGCACAAGTATAGCAAGAGGAGGGCTACTCCTTCATTTTCTTATTTCACAATACTTCAGCCATATATATTTTGGACTTCTGAAACAATGTACATCCCTCTGGAAGACACACATATGACCGACTCAGCAGAAGGAAGCTTTTGTTCATGGCTAGTTGAACCTCCTTTATTTGCTGTATTTCTGTTCTACTCTTTTATTCCATTCTTCCAAGCACACACTTGGAGCAGCTTACAAAGTTTCATAATGAAACAATTCATGCTGTTAGACTTGCACTGTAAAAGGCATGGCACAAAAAGCAAAAGGGATTGGAGTGGGGGGAGTTGTGAGTTGAAAGTCAGGACAGGGCAAGGTAGAAGGGAGTAACAGTCAGATGATGTTTGAAGACTAAGGGTGGCTTCTAAAGGCTGGATTCAAAAAGGCCCTGTACCTCCCTTGTTACTACACCTGTTCTGCCTAGAGCCTGCAACGGTGCATTTTATCACCGTGTATCATATACATTCCTTTTTGATACTCAATAAGAGTAGTGAACCAGTGAGTGATGAGTTTTCTGTGCTTTCTCTCAGGCACTTTTCTTCTGAACCTGTAGGAAGGCTTTTGTGACTTTAGCAATCCATTCCTTTTGTTAAATGAAGACTTGGACTATGTGCGCTACTTAAACTGTGTGCATTAATGTTCACTCAGGCTTTCCACTTGAATGTATCATAGTTCCACTGACATGACTTGAATTAAATCATGTTCATTGCAGAAGCCTTATAAACCTCAGCCAATATAAACATCTGCTGTGGAGAACTTAGCACTTTTTCTGCACTTTCAGACCTCTGTCTTAAAATGACTGTGATGTCAGTTAACCAAGGTACCATACAGATCTGCTTTACTACTGCTGAACAGATACCCATTTGTAAATGGATTTTTCTCAAAGGGCACTCTCCTTTTTGGCATGTGCATGGTGCATCTGCAGCAGATAGTTTCATGTATTTGATACAGAAACAGTGGCAGTTGTTATATTGTTGTTATATTGACGTGAAATCAAGCTGTTATCCAGATTCTAGGTATTCTACTTCCTGCTCATCCATGCTCATCTAGACTCGAACTCTTTAGTTCATGGAAAAAGAAACTATTTTAGTTTCTAGGCCTGAATAGTTGTAGAGAAAGCAAGAACATGCCAGTCACATGGTATAATAGAAGCAAATGCTCTCCCATATTTTAAGATGATCTTAACATGTGTATCCAATGGGATAAGTCTTATAAGCAAAATTTGAATAAAGCAGCACAATATTGTGGAAGCAGCACAGAATTATGTATGTTTAGACAGAAAAAAGGCCTACTACTCCCAGCATTGCCTGGAGAATCCTGGAAGTTTATAACTTTTTTTTCCTTTAAGCATGCATAGGATTGGCCGCTAAGTTGTCAGTGAATATGGAGATAGGTACATTGCAGTTTGTGCTTTGGAAATTGTTTGTTTGTTTGTTTGTTATGTGGCCCAGTAGCCAAGGCTCAAATTGAGATGGAAAAGAATAAACCATTGTATCAAGCAGGGAAAAGATAAATAAATTCGTTCCATGCTAGTCACTGTTTCATACAAGAATGTGAAATTCTTCACTAACGATGTTGCAAATGCAGTATCCACAACTATAGACACAAGCCTCCAGTGTGTGAAATATTTTGCAAAACTACAGACTTGCCATACATACTGATAATTGTGACAAATAAATAGAGGGCTAGCAAAAAATAGAGGAGCATGCTAGCGATACAGTGCAAAAATATAAAATACAGTAGCAGATTTAAAAGAGACTAACATGTTTGGGAAAATAAAAAGGTCTTCACCTTTACAGTGAGGACTATGCAGTTTTCAAAGTGCTGTGTTATGTGTGTCCCACTGTTTGGGCTTATAGAGTGGAAGTTTTTTTACTTGTTTCCTTTGAATTTCAAGGCCTGGTGACATATTGGAATATGCTTTTAAAATGCTCACACCAAAGAGGTTTGCCATGAAGCATGGATGGGGGCTGGTATGTGAGAGTACTTAATATCACAGTACTTAATACCTCCCTGGGTGTGTGCATCCTGGCCAGTCTTTTTAAGCCAGAAGGTAAACCTTTTATACACATCAGTATTTGTTTGTTAGATATTTTAACCACCCCATAGTTCACAAGATCAAAGAGATGAAACATGCTCAATACAACAAAGTAATAAAACCAGTAAAATTACTAAAACAACCGGTCATAACAAGGCCACCATCACCATATCAAGGTACAAACATAGGCACAGTAATAGAATCTGACAAGGCCACTACCAGTATAATCAGGTTGAAAATACAGGTACAGTAATGATATAAAATATAATATTAAAAATAAAGTTTAACTATTAAAACATCTGGAGAACCAGGTACCAGAAAGAGAAAAGGATAGGCACCAGGTGTACTACTTTGGGGAGCTGATTTCATAAACAGGTTACAATCGAAAAGGCCCTTCATCTGGTTGCCACTTTCCTTACTTCCTTCAGAGGTGACTCCCTAAGAAGAACCTCAAAAGATTATCTTAAGGCCTGGGTAGGTACATACTGGAGGCAGCATTCCTTCAGATAACCTGGTCCCAAGCCGTTTAGGGCTTTCAGTGTTAGTACAACCACTTTGAATCATGTCCAGACCTCCATCCAGAGCCAGTGCAGCTGAAAGATGCATAATACAATCTTGAAGGCACTCCCCATTAACATCCATGCCACCCTGTTTTGATTCAATTGAAGTTTCTGGTCTGTTTCCAAAAGCAGCCCCACAGAGAGAATATTACAACAGTTCTAACAAGAGGTTACCACAGTGTGGATTACTGTAGCTAGGCTCTTGTCCAGATTGGGTTGTATTTGGTAGATCAGACTAAGCGGATAGAAGGTGCTCCATGCTACTGAGACACTTGTGATGCAAGTGACAATTCTGGATCTTGGAGCACCCCGAAACTACAAACCGTGTCCTTTAGGGGCAGTGCATCCCCATCCAGGAGAAGTTGAATATCTCCCAACTGGACAGACAGCCTACCCACCAACAGCACCTCCACCTTGTCTGTATTGAGTCTCAGTTTGATGGCCTTCATATTTTAAGCTTTTCCCAACTGGCCAAAATTAGCATAAATTAAAGTAGACTATATTTGCAAATCCATATTTGTAAATATATGTTTCATGAATATACTGTGCTTTTGAATTGGCAACTAGACAATTGGTCAGTTGGAGTGTATTCCAGTTGACTGTATTCAGATTAGCCTATACGGAGCCTTATCAATTTCCATTAAAATTACCTTCTGTACTTGGCCATTTCTTTGACAGGTGTAACCTACAAGAAAATCTATAAAACTAAATTTATCAGATAACTGCAACAGCAGTTGCAGCAAAAGAAGAACAAAAAAAAATTACTCATTTCAATTTTCAGGGAAAAGAGAGGATAGTAAACTCTTGGGAATTCCTCCAAAGTGCTGTTTGGGTATTGGTGGAGAAGATGTCACAGAAGGGGTGAGATCACAAAGAGGACAAAATTGCTGCTTGCTGGGTGATCCCCACACCTCACAATGAAATTGTTGCCCAGTTTCAGATAGTATAACAACCTGTTGTGGGACAAACAGCCCTTAGAATAAGCCATTGGTTATCAGGCTGGCTTGCTGCCAAACCCCCCCCCCCACATTGTGGGGATCAGTTTGGACTACAGAATAATCCATTGTAGCTAATTAGTCATGGTGGATTGTTGCATTAAGCAAACCCAGGCTCTGAGTTGTTAACCATGAGCAAATCCTAGTTTACCACCCAACAGCAAACCACTGATTCTCTTCCTGGGTTGTTTGTGTTTAACAGCCTACAGGAACAGGCACAGTTAATGCATTAGGGTGACCCACAGTTCAGTGACAACAACCTACAATTTGATAATCAACCACTACTCAACCATTTTATAGATCACTGTAACATGATAACCAGGCCAAAGCATGGCCTCATGCTTTGTGCAGGAGACCTTTTAAAAAAAAAGAGCAGCATGTGACATGACCAATGAAATTAAAACAATATGTTTGCACATTATGGCAGCAATAGGGATTAACGGGACACAAGTCATGTTCTCACTATTGTAGTTGTAATTTAGATTCTTTCAGTATATGCAAATCTGGAAGTGCAGGTGGGTTATACAACCCAGAAACAAATTATGGGCAATTTTGGATTAATTCTGTATAGTTCAACCTGTAAAGAATCCAGAGTTTAAGGTTCACATGTCATGAAGCATCCCCGAAATAAACACTCTCCTCTGTTGATCCTAGCAATTCTTGCATTAAATTACCCAGGAATTCCCACCATGAAGTGTGAACTGGATCAAAGCCTAAAGTAGATCTTGGCTTCTCTCTCTCTTCCCTTCCCTTCCCTTCCCTTCCCTTCCCTTCCCTTCCCTTCCCTTCCCTTCCCTTCCCTTCCCTCCCGTCTTTTTTTCCCTTCTGTTTCTTGTTTTCTGGACCAATGTGGCTGTGAAGATTCTTCTTTTATAATGTAAATTAAGGTTTTCTTCTTCTTCTTTTTTCCTTCTCTTATATCAGGACCCAGATACAAGAACATGGCACCATTATGTATATCAGCCAAAATACCTTGATCAACAGAAAGCAGAGGAACTGGAACGTGAAAAAAAGTTAAAAGAAGATAGCCCCAGAAAAACGCCTAATAAGGAAGCTTCTTTCTCCAACCTTCCTGTCTCATTAAACAGCATTAAAGAGGAGCCTAAGGAGATCAAGCGTTCTGATTCACAGTCACTTGAGGAGAACAAGATAAAAAATGATGATCGAAAGACTCCTGTGAATTGGAAGGAGTCACGTGGTGCTAGAGTGGCTGTTTCCTCTCCAATAACCCAGCATCAGTCATACATACAGTACTTGCACGCCTACCCTTACCCACAAATGTATGATCCTAATCATCCTGCATACCGGGCTGTGTCTCCTGTTCTCATGCACAGCTACCCAGGTGCGTACTGAGTACGGCTAGATGGGCACAAACGGGGCGATAGCCTATCTGTTGGCATTGCTGGTTTGTAGCAGAGGAGAAGCAGCAGCTTCACAGATGATATTTGTTTTGCAAAGTTCTAGGAGTGAAATAGATTTAACACATGCTGTTGCTTTTTTATGAACTGTCAACATTCCCAGACACAGTTTCCACATCCAGTGACATTCAGCTACGGCCATTACACTGACAGATAGTTTATTGCCTATAAAAATATTCTAAGCACTTACTGTCAGAACCATTACAGTTACTATTCCTTTCACTTAAGAGGACCCATAAAGATTTGAAATGACTGTAAGCTCAACCCTCTTTATAACCTCCATTCATTAGACTAAATTAGCTGGGGTGGAGATGGGAAATCAGATTGCTTGAATATAACTTTTGTAATCTGTGTTTGATGTATCTGGAATTGCCTGCCCCAAATGTAAACAGTATCTTGTTATTGCATTTATTGTTTATCTGCAGGGGCCTATCTCTCGCCAGGGTTTCATTATCCTGTTTATGGGAAGATGTCCGGGAGAGAAGAGGTGGAAAAAGTCAATACCAGCCCAAGCATCAGCGTAAAATCAACCACTGAATCTAAAGCACTGGATTTGTTGCAACAGCATGCCAACCAGTATCGTAGCAAGTCTCCTGCTGTAAGACATCTCTTCTTGCTACAGAATTGCTTTTAGTGGGGAAGATTGGAATTGGGGGTAAGAGAGGATGACTGCTACCTGGTGGCCTATTTCTGGAGCAGAGCCGGAATTTCATATAAATACAAAAGTTTCTATTTATATCTGGACCTGCCAAGCTCCTTTAAATAGTACCCCACCAGAAACATTGCTAGACGCAATGCCTTACTATCTGTGATATTTCATGTCAGCATCATAAAGTGAGATGCGTGGCTCAAATGATAGTAGATACCATAGGCAATGTCTGGATGTAGGAGGGCTCTTTCTCTAGCAAATCAAGTGTGCTTTTGAAGCGATAAGCTTTTCTGCAATTCCCCACCACCTCCCACCTCATCCTTTAGCCAAAGCTGCTTGGTTCCCTCCGAGTGTTTAGGCCTACAGCTCCCAGAAGCTCTAGTCAACATGGCCTGTGGCTAGGAATTACAGGGATTCTACTTCAAAATATCTGGAAGGTACCAGTTTGCCTCCTTTTGACCAAAGCACACTCATTTGAATAGAAATCCAGACATACAGAAAACTGTACTTAAGTTGTATTATAGCAGATACTTCTTATTTGGAAAATAATAATGTGGTAAGAAGATAGGTTGATTTGAGCTGCTATTTGGCAGCCAAGGTTAAGGAGTCGGGGGTTTAATTTAGACTTTTATATGATTTCTATGCCAATTATGTAATCTGTTTTATGTATTTACCTTTAAACTGTATTTACCCATTCTAAGGTAGTGCATACAAATTGGACTTTTTAGGAGTTAAATCCAGTGTTGCAATAGCAGATTTTCTATTGTAGGTGGGTTTCCCCTGGCTCTTCCATCTCCCACAGCCACCTGCACATCCCCAAATCTGCTCTGTAGGGTGCCCAAATACTCGGGCACAGATGTGGGGCAAGTTTGGGGTATAGAAGCGGGGAGAGGAAATATATTCTACGAGCAGTTTCTGTTCCTCTAGAAGTCAGCAACTACATTGCCATGGTTTTTGTAGTATCTTATGTTAAGATAAGGTGGAGAGGAGGGATGTTTGCTTCTGAGGCCAATAAGGGCTGGTTTTATTCCCAGACCAAACTGGAAAAGTCCATTAGCTAACCTACCAGTGACTCAGATTTGAGGTACAAGCTGTTAGCTGAACGTAAAGTAACTCAGGTCCAGAGTTGATGAGGAAAGAGAGTGTTTGGAGCAGTTGTGCTCTGCTGAGGTTGTATCTTTTCTACAAACAGCAGTGCCATACCTGAGAAATGATGCCTGTTCTGATATAAAACTAGTCTGAGTTGGAAAATCAGTGCAGACCACAGTGTGATGTACTGCTTGCCACCTGCTTTGACCCTGAGCAGTATGTTAATTGCTTCAACACCTTCTTGTTGTCAGCCTGTGGAAAAATCTACAGCTGAGCGGGAGAGAGAAGCAGAGCGGGAGAGAGAGCGCCATTCACCCTTTAGCCAGCGGCATCTTCATACACACCACCACACCCATGTTGGAATGGGATACCCACTAATTCCTGGTCAATATGACCCATTTCAAGGTAAGATGCAGTGCTTGCACTGATGTATGAATTCTTACTAAGTATGCTATATCCCTAGCAGAGGATGCTGTATTTCCACAAATACAGTGTTTCCATAGTTCTTGAGCAGTACAGAAGCTTGCTGTCTAAACGCTTGAAGTGCTAAGTGCATGATCATATACTTGGCTATTTAGAAGAAAGTCCTGTTAACTTCCGAGGGACTTCTCAGATAATTGTGTACAGGATTGCAGCCCAAGTAGTCTACTACATGACAGTGTGGGGACAGCTCAGGCAAAAGCATGTCCATTACCTGGTGCAAATAATATAAACAGCCTCTCATAGAAACATTGTTTTTAAAAAATTGAATAATTCTATGCAGGAAAGAAAATTGCCAGTCAGATCTCTGGTTGTTACTGGCCAAATATTAATGAAGGTGCTTAGTAACATACACAAAAGAGCTTTTTTTCCATCTGCCTCTGTATTCTAGCAATATTAAAAGGAGAATTTTCTCATGTGCCAAAAAGAGCCGCTATAGCATTTGTAGCTTAAATAGCATTAATTCATTATGTTCACTCAATGCCTTAGCAGTTCCTTTCTTCCTTGTGTAGAAGTCTTGACTGTTTCAAAATGCAATTCAATGCTTCCATACGCCTTATGGGATACATTATGTGCATTCAAAAGGAAAAGCGTTAAAATGATAGCTATTATGAAAGTATTATGTTCCAAGTAGCTACTACATCGTTGCTGTAACTCACTGTGACTTTTGATTCTTGTTGTTTCCTACTGCCTATTATTTCTACTGAGCTTCCTATTCAGGAATTCATACAAGCCATTTAGCACCATGCAGTGCAGTACTTGGAAAAGAATACAATAAGGCAGAATGCCTTCTTCCCTTGTAAAATGCCTATTAGGTGGAATCTTAAGAAGCCATGCTGGTTAGAGCAGGCAAGCTGGTTTTTCTCCTTCTGCTTGCCTGCGATAATTGTGTGTGCCTTCTGCACAAAGTGCAGCAATGGTGTTGTGATTCATGTCTTATTAAGACCGAGGTCTGTAGGTATTGTCAGCTTTCTTGAGTACCAGCCAACTGAGGAAATACATCCACTGAGATACACTGTTTTACCTTTCCTCCAGGGCTGACCTCTGCTGCCCTTGTTGCCACGCAGCAGGTGGCTGCTCAGGCATCTGCATCTGGTATGTTTCCTGCACAAAGAAGGTAAATGCCCTGTAAGCCCTAGATTGTATTCAAGACAGATATCTTAATAGGGAGTTGGCAGAGGAAATTGCCATATTGGAGAGTGAGGTTTACAAAGATTTTAGTTTTTATAGATACTTTGCTTGGTTAAGAGCAGCATTTTCTGCAGAACTGTTACCATAGTATACTGAGGCAGACGGTGTTCTCCTGAATCATATGTATCTTACCAATATGTCTGCAGACATTTGCCAGTCATATCAAATCAAGTTATTTAGCACTGCATAGAAGAGGCATTTAGACTTGTTTATGCATCTCTGTGTTTGTGTAGTTGCAAATATACACTCAATATGCACCATCTTGTAATCCATGTTTGAATCTCTTTCTGCCATGTACTTGAGTTCTGCCTGAATCCTTGCTCAAATCTCTTCGTAAACTTGAAAGAAACAATGGATTAGTGGAAAATAAGAGCAGGACTCTCCACACAGCATGTGTTAGGCATTTCTTCATGAATTATTTACCTTGTTTTAAACAGGATTACTTTTCAATCATTCAAAGGAAATAGAATCCTTATATATAATTAAGTGCAAGTTAATTCAAGTCCACTGTAGCTATAACAAAACTCATTATTGTTGGCAGTGGGAGGGGGTTCACTTATTGAGATGGTTGACTTAAATGATTGAACTGCATTGTTCTAAAATAATCTGTTTTCTGTTATTTTTCAGAGAATAATAAATATGGAAATGTACATCATCATGTGACTGGATCACATGAAAGAAGCGCTTTATTACAGACATCAGTTCCATGGTGTTAATTTGAAATGCCTTAATGGCAGGCAAAAACAAGTCATTTCATTTTTGTAAATTACAGATTTTTATCACAGAGTAACAAATGTTGCTGTATTTAGACTTCTGTTTTTTATATATATATATGCTTATATATATATGAATATAAATATATATATATATATTCTTTACTTTTTTTGTATTGGTAATCAGACTCGCACATAGAGTCTGCTGCTAAGTTGTAAACCACAAAGTAAATGAAAAGAAATGTATTTGTCTTGTTTAGAAAGCATTAACACAAAAGGTTGTTGTTTCTTTTTTCTTCCTTTTGCTTTTTAAATTGTAAATAACTAATGTTATGTATCTGTGTGCCTGAACCTTGCATACCCTTCTAAGATTGCCCACAACCCTCAATAGAGGCTAACTGTGATGACGACGATGACACTTTGGTACAATTTAGATGTCTATTTGGTGGCTCCTATTAAGATGCATCAGTGTAAAATGTTACTGTATTAACTGTTTCATTGTAATTGTGTATTGTGAAGAATATACATTTGGAAGGCATGGGCTTGCCAGTACCACAAAAACTGTGTTGTATATAATGTATAGATTTTAAATGGGAAAATAATGAGCATCTGTGAATAATGAAATGTCCTTTTTATAATCTTGAATGGCAAATAACCCAATAGCCTGCATACCAGAAGACGTCTGTGATTGTTCTATTACTTGAATAGTCCTGCAGTCTTTTTTTTAATGTTTACAATTATCCCGTTTTAGAAGAGAGACTTTAATGCCATTGCCTGGTTACTTGTTTTATGCTGTAATCTAGTTTATTTTATGTAAAATGTATATTGAATGCTTTCATTTTTATACCTGCCTTAAATAATTTGGCAATCAGAATTAAAAAAAATGCTGTTTTTGTACATTCTGGTGTCATGTGACTGATTTAGAGATTCTTGGGCATGGGACTCTTCCACATAACTCCTGGTTTGGAATTGAAAGAGGAAATTTCAGTACATTCAGTAAGAGAAAATATATACCCCTTTTCTCTTTTTCTGACAAAAATATAGTATATAGTTGGCTTCCTTTCTGTGCTCATAACCTTAGAACACTTGAACTTTAATTCTGTGGGGAGCAGGTGTACTAGAATTCTCAGAAGCCTAGTGTCATGGTGTCCATGTCTTCTATTTATGCAACCAAGTGCTTACCAGTTGGACGTAAACAGGGGCACCCAACAATTAATAAGGCTTTCTATATACTGAAGGAATTCCCTATACAGATACTGTACATAAATTTGTGAATGGTGATTCTTTTTTAAAAAAAGAATACAACTAGAATAGACACAGCTCATGTAAGAGATGCAAGATGGTAGAAATATACAAAATCTAGATTTATCTTAATGTCTAGACAGGAAACTCTGGAGGTGGCATGCAATGCCAAAGACAAGATCGCCTCTCTTTGCTACTGGTTTGGAGCTGTGGGGTAGGGAATACTACTGCCCACAAACAATCCTTGGTGTCTCTATTGTTTTTATGAGTTCTCACATTTGTTCCCAAAGAGTATGAAAAAATGGTTTCAAAGCAAGTATGGGCAACTTGGAAGAGGTGGGGCCCACTTTCAAGGCCCCGGGTTCAGCCAGTCAGTGGGCTGCAATGTCAGCAAAAATTCTGGCAGTTTGCCACTGAATTTCAGCAGAAACCACTACAGAGTGCTAAAATCCAGTTTGTACTTATTCCTCCCACATCATAAATTGCAGTCCCTGCAGCTGTACTGCTGAGCTTGCATTGCTTTTCACCTGTAATTCCTGGATTCCTTCCTGAATCCCCTTTTGAAACCTTTGGCTAGCTTCTGACCAATTCTCTAATAAGTAAACTAATTTTAATAGCAGGGGACCCCTGTGTATGTCTACTTGGATATAAGGCTTATCTGCATTCAGTAGGTCTTAATAGGTATGGATAAGATGTACTTTCATTTTTTAAATAGCAATTTCATGTTTCGACTTCTTAAAGAATGTTCAGGCAAACAATCTGACCCTGGCAACCTGTTAATTTGTACCTTGTCAATTAGTTCTAAAAACAGATCATTGATACACCTTCTCAGGTGCCCTTTCTAAAATCATCCCCATAATCTTCCTATTTTTTTTTTCTTTGTGCTTTTTATATCATCTTGCTCATCAACTGCAACAGCATGTTGCTTTTGTAAAACCATTCAGGAAAAGGATCAGGGTCTAAAAAAGAAAATGAACTGGTTCCTGCCTACAGAGTTACTATCTGGGGAATGGTTAGTGAGTCCCCTGACTTTTTTCTACGCAAATGGTATTTAAAGGAACATTGCTTGGGTTCTTTTATACCAGGTGTGGGCAGCTTTGAGGAAAATAGCAGAAAATGAAATGTAAAAATTAAATCTACCCATGCTAGATCAGACCAAAGGCCTATTTAGTCCAGTGTTCTGCTGCTTGCAGAAAAATCACAAGAAGGGCATGAGCACAATGCATCTGTTCCAGAGCGGCTGGTATACAGCATTAGGCTCATATGGCCCTCATAACTGATCGCCACTGATAACCTTTGTGAAGGAAATTCTGTCAGTCAATTGCAAAGGGCAAGGAGTGATTCAAACACCGTCATAACCACTGTTGATGTGGTCGCAGCAGTAGCATAGACATCTTGTAAGACAATGCTTCCTGGGCATTCGAAAGATGCATAATTTAGGACAGAGGAAGTTGGCCAGTCCCAGGTCAGACTGTTATCCACCTAGCCCACTGTTCTTACTCTTGACAGGTAATGGCTATCAAGGCTCTCAGGGAAGCAAAGGTCCTCTATATCATGTATTACCTGATCCAATTATAGAGATAACAGGTATTGAACAAAAACGTGCTTTATCATTGAGTTCTTCCAAGGGAATATGTAACAGAGACCAATATGTTGTTAGATGGCAGAGCACTATGTTATTTAAGAAAATTGATTATTCTATGACTATGGTCATGACCCTGATGTTTTTGCTTATATCTTGGGCAAAGTGCTCATGGACAGCATCTGAAAGTAAGAACCAGGCGATAGTGCGGTAAATTAGATTCCTAACAGAAAACTCTATGTGGCTTCTCCATGCCTCTGAAGAATTGCCACTACCATTTCCATTGCTGCAGTTTTATAGACCTAAAGCCAGCCTTTTCAGTGATTAGCAATAAGAGTTATTGATTAGGAACCATTATGCATCCCCGACATGCTCGTATTATCTTGTCTTGCATAGCTCTGTGCTAATATATAGGCACTAATGCTCCCCAATTTAAATTTTGTCAAGAGAGAAGTAGTGGGGGAGAGAGGTGATTCATTGCAGAGGTCCTTTATGGACAGAATTCTCAGACGATTAAGTAGGTACCATATCCCCCTTTATTAAAATCTCAGAAGGGTTTTATATTGAAATGTGTCATTGATTTTCACCCCAGGGCTATTAAAGCTGCTGCAGCAAGGCAGGCCGTATACATTCACACTATTAGTGCTTCTGACCTAGCACGGTTTTAAATTGTCTGAAAGTAAGCAAAATGAATTACCCCGATGAATGAGTTAAGCAACAACGTAAACGATAATTGATATTAAATGTTTTATTAGATCCTTGAGCCCGAAAAAGGCTTAAAGGCTATGTCTATTGTTTTCTTGAATGTTATTAATGGCCCTATAACCAGGAGGAGAATTTTTACATTTCCTTATAGCTTTATACACTTTACCATTAATTGCATGATTTGATGAAGCTAGAACGGTCACCATTTCTCCTCTGCATTTGCTAAAAGAAAATTTAAAATTTTAAGCCCGCACCGCAGATTGCCAATTAAGAAGCCAAACGGGGGGGGGGGGGGGCAGGGATACAGGAAGCATAACTACTCCTGGTGGCAATGCCTAATTCAAATACATGCCATGTGTTCCTGTGACATTGGGTGGAATTCTCACTCCCAAGTTTCCAGAAAAAAGCTTTTATCATACTAATACAAACAGTGGTTACTTCACACAGTGGTTTCTTCTTCCCCTACCCTCAGTCCATGGCTGAGAGCATCACTGGCCCCTTTAGCATCCTGCAGTCCTGGGGTTCATGTTTCTTCAGTGTCTGGTAATCCGCTGACTATCGGAGAGCTTGCTGCATCCATGGAGAGGCCTTGCCAGGGTCACCATTGCTTGAGGCTCAGCAGGTGCACAGCTCTGCTGTCTCTTGTGCTTGCTTTTCTCAGAAGCGCGTTCATGTTCCTCCCCCTCTGCCCAATCTCTAAAATTCCCCCAGATGTATGTACTGGTGTTTGAGCTCAACTTCGCCAACCTAACTCTGATCTTTCAATGACTGCTTTCTTCCCACTCTTGACCATCCATTTCAGCATTCCTTTGGCTGCTTTCTTTCTCCATCCCCACGGTGCTGTTTACTAAGCTGCTGGCCGCACAGAGGGCCCCATGATTAGCTCTTGTGGCAAAAGGGGAAGGCAGCAGTCATGGGACAGCCTGTCTCCCCGAGCCATTTCACCAGCTCAAATCGTCCCGCAACCTCCAAAGCCGCTAAAAGCCTCTGTTCCCACACTGAGCAAATCTAATGGCAGTTTGGGTGGAAGGGGAGGCAGGGATCTTGATTTATTGCAGTGGCCACGGAGAGAGCATAATGCTGATGGGGCAGCCTTTAAACAAATTCAATAAATACATTTAGAAAATGGGGAGGAAGAGAAGGTAATGCCACTGTCTTGACCCAGAGCCACCTGTTGCTTTTCAGTTTACAAAAACATGACAGGAGGCCCAGTTATGGATCTTCCGGAGGACATCCCTCTTTTGCCCTTGATTAAAATAAGCCTCCATGACAACCCCAGGCCTGACAGTGCCTGACTAAGAGCACGGCACCCTCAGCCCCTAGCCATATCCCGAGGAATATGGCATGTGGGACCGCGAGGGTCACGGGAGGACTTCTGCCCTAGTGCCAGCAGCCCCAGTGGAGGATTGGAAGATGGGTGGGGTGATGACAGCTGAGCACAGCTGGACCAGCCTTGCTGGAGGAAGGTGAACACGCTGCATAATCGTGAATTGTCCGTCGCAGGTAGCTTACATTAGCCCAATAGCAAACTAGTAATGTATGAACCATCCCCAGTGAGTGAGTTACTGAACAATGCAATGTACATATGTGTTGCAGAATCGGCCTGCATCACCTTGGATAACCTGAGTGCAGGTAGTCCCAGCTGACTCTGTAAGGCCTCTCTCTCTCACACACACACATACACACACACACCTGGAGGGAGGAAGCTATTAACATCAGCTCAAATGTATCATATGCAGTGAAAAAAGGGGGCCCAGAAACCAAAACACCATGCAACTGGACTTGTGCAATCAATGGGAGCTTTGAGCTTAAGCCCCCACCCTGCCTGGCAAAGCATTTTCCAGAGAAAAAGTGCTTTCAAAAGGAAGTTGTGATATGGCACTGTGCTCTGCTGTTCTGTTCAGAGTGTGGAGGGTGGCAGGGAGGGGGAACTGAAGTTTGTCATCTGCTCTGGTGCATAAGCAAAGCAAGCGTTAAGATTTGGCAACTGTGATTATTACTGGTAGCCTGCCAATGTTAATTACTTGGAATACTTCTTATTTCCCACTAATATCATAAAAACTTGCATTGGACACTCTCAGAAACAGCTTTTATTACTGGCAAATGAACCATTCAACACTGAACTGGTACAGGCAGTTCTGTTTCAATGAGTTCCTACAAAATCACTCCAAAACATGTTAGAATTTCTATAGAATTGTACCTTAATTACACCACTTCTGGGATATGACCTAGCAGTTAGCAGAGTAGTACTTTCTGTTTTGAGAAAAATGCTACAGCATGTGTCTCTGTGTTGTGTGCGCACACAAGTCAAGTTCTTCGAGTCAAGTTCTTAAAGTTAGACCAAAAAGACTTTACGTACAAATGCAAATACAATCTTGTGGCAACAAGGGGTTTCATTTACACTGGGGCCAAACCAGAGTTGGCATCAGAGATGCATGGATGCATTTCCAGTTGGTTAAATCTAAAGCATTTCTTCCACAAATGGAAGGGCTCCTTCTGCTTGCAGGAAGGAAGGGGGACCATTTTCACTGATTCCCTCTCAAGCTGTGCAGCATTTCCCCAAATCTTCATCCAGTCCCCCAGATTTCCAGAGCAACTTTTCAGAGAATTTGAACCCTCTCTCAAAAAAAAAAAAAAAAAAGTATTTTCCTCCCTTTTTGCAGCAGGATCATCCTATGACAGAGGTCCAGTTAAAGAAATTTATTATCTGTGGTGGAGGGCAGGCTGAGAGATTTTGAGCACAAGACAGGAGAAGTACATTTTCCTTTCTCTCAAGCTGGTTATCCAATGCAAGCCATGAAGGTGAAAACCTGCAAGTACTTGCAGTACTTTGCAGAAATATTCCTCCATTTTTACTTTTCCACCTTTTATTGTTTTACAACCTGGAACTGAAATGACATTGTTACCACTTGTTTTATGCAAGATCCCCAACAGTGTGGCACTATTTTATTGTAGCACAAAAGTGAAATACACAAAACAAACTGGCATTTGTTGGTTGTACAAGTGTTTGTGCCCTTTCCTGTCTCATGGCCAAGCAATTTCTGGCACAGCCCCCTGGCCTCCAGAAGTCACACATTTGACAGGTGTATGTAGCTGCATGGAGTCCATCCGTGTGCAGTTCCAGTACTACATGATCTCAGATTAAATACTCCCATTTCTTGAAGGTCCCAGAACTTGTTGGAGAGCATATTTAACTAAACACCTTCTAGAAGACCAAGGAGATAGCAAAGCAAAGCTGAAGTAAATTTGTGTAGAAACATTGATCAGTATTGAATTATTAAAAACAGCAATGAACATCCTCCAGAGCATCATGAAAGCCATTATAACCAAAGGGAAATAATGTGATGGCTCACACAACAGCTCTACAAAAGCTCAGTAGCACATTAGCCAGAAAGGCAATCAAGAGGCCAATGGTAACTATTAGAACTGGAGGAATCTACAGCTGAGATGGAAGAAGGTTTCCAAGGAACAGCTAAAACCCAGATGCTCCACAAAGCTACACTTTATGGAATAAATATTAGTGGGAAGAAGAGAGCCTTTCCTAAAAGAAGCCTGTTTAGAGTTTGCAATATGGCATGTGGGGAACATATGGGAAAAAGTTCTTATAGGACCAAGACTGAACTGCTTGACATTTGGGGCACAATGCCAACAATACTCATTTCTGAGAACACCTTCCCCACAATGAAGCATGATGGTGGCAACATTGTGTTGTGGGGATGCTTTTCTTGGCTAGGAAACTGGCCATGCTTAAAGGAAAAATGGTGAAATGCAAGGCAATTCTAGAGGAAATCTTGTTTCGGTCTACAAGGGTCCTGGGACTGGGCCAGAGCTTCAGCTTCCAGTAGGACATTGACTCTAAACGCACAGCCAAAGCAAGACTGGAGCAGTATCAAAACAAGGATCTGAACGTCTTTGATTGGCTCACCTAAAGCCCAGACCTCAATCTGACTGAGAATTTGTGGCAAGCCTTGAAAGTTGCTGTTCACCAGGAGTCCGATCCAACAAACATGAACAAACATTGCAGGATCTGGACGTGCAAAACTAATAGAAACTTACTAAGAAGACTTACAGAGTTATTTGCTGGCAAAGGTGCTTCCGCCAAGCATTGACTCAGGAGCTGAATCAACCAACTCAGGCAACCAATTAGTGCTGAGTTGCTTTTTTGACTTTTGTACCACAGTGACCATGTTTTGTAGCTTCACAGCACTGGGAAATGGCCTCAGGCAGCCTCAAAGATCACAAAATACTGCACAGCTTTCGAGTTCTACAAAACTTGTCTTCAGGCAAGCTGGAAAACAAAGCTGAAAATGGAGAGGGGAATGTCTGATGCTGAAGCCATGGAGTCTGCATTTGGTTACAGAACATGTAGGCTGGTGTTGCAATGGAGCTTCATGGAATCCATCTTGCTTCCATTTGTGGTCTTCCTCTTGTAATTGTCCTTGTCATAGCAAGCTGGAAGAAGTCCACAAATGCTCACAAAAAGAAGCAACCGCCTTCCATGTCAAATGCAGCACAAGCCAAGGATGCAATTTATGCACCTAGGAGAGGAAAAACACTTGAGCAGCACCTGTGTCAGGCTCAGCTCACGGTGAGTACCACACAAACACCAGGAAGGAGAACTCACATCTCCAAGATAGTGGGCTGCAATCAGGGGAGCTGAGCCCAGGGGTTTCTACCTCCAAAATGGATTTCTCCCACATACCTAGTGCAGACAACCCAATGTCCTCCACTATCGTCCCCAGCCTGCATAACTGTAATGTTTTGGTTGATGGAAGAAGAGAAGCTTTTTTCCTGCTTTGTGGAAACAGTGTATCATCCATGTTGTATTCTTGCCTTGTGATACTTTTGAAACATTGGGTTCTGTAACATGATGCTCTGTAAACTGGCTCTTTCATGTTTAGTAAACCAAATAACTGCTAGACCGATCTGAAATAATAATACAAAACGGAAGAGCTAATGATTGGTTTCAAAAACACAATAGCCCTTACTGAAGTGATGAGTATGGGTTGTCAGAGAATCATGTGTTCTTGTTAAAATATTGCTTATCATGTTGTTTAAACCCAATTGTGCTAACAAACCACAGTCTGTTAACCATGAACAACCCCTGGTTCAATTTCTGGGACATGAACTGGTGTGGTCTCCATGTCTGCTGGTGAATGATTCTGCAGGCTTTCTGTTGGCACAGACCTGCCAAAAGACTCCTGAATTTTTCTGTATAACTGGGACATTTGTAGTTACCCATGTCAGTAAGTCAACAAAAGGCCTACTGGTCTATTGCTCTATTCTTGTAATGTACCAGTCTGAAGACAAAGCAAGCTTGTTGTCATAGCCAAATAACACTTCAAAAGCTCTTAAATTCTTGATCAAGGTTCATCTTTGCTTAAGAAAACACAGGATGACATTGCTGCTTGAGCTTGATCCTCTATTTATTTTATTTCTTCGATAAATAATGTAAACACTGCTCAAAGCACTATACAGTGACAAAACAAGATAAATTCATACATGCCTCAAACAAATTCAGCAACCAGAAAGTCCAGCAAAAAACAAAGCTAATCAAGTAAGCTACATGTCAGAAGAAATATCTTGGTGCTGACTTCAAAAGTCCAATCAAGTGGGATAATTGTGGGCCTTGGTGTGTGGATGTATAAGAGAGAGAGTCCATTCCATAGTCTTGTGGTAAAAGTAGAAAGGCCCTTAACTTTGACAGAAGAATGTAAAATCCAAACAAAAGCAAGCTAAGTTCAAGGGGCATTTCTAGACTATGGAATTAGGGGTTGAGCTTCCTCTTACCTCTTGCCAACTAGTAAAACATCTTAGGCACACAGGACTAGCTGAGGAGCTGCTTGGATGACAAAAACAAAGACCTTCTTCTTCCTTCCATCCCCTGATTAGTCACTTGCTGCCTTAGGGGCAGCAGATGATTTTCAG
The DNA here is from genome assembly GCF_004798865.1 of Varanus komodoensis. NCBI lineage: Eukaryota > Metazoa > Chordata > Lepidosauria > Squamata > Varanidae > Varanus > Varanus komodoensis. The sequence goes on along the minus strand of NW_025336087.1, from coordinate 35,129,194 downwards.
CCAGGCTGCCTTGCAGACATGAAAACAAGGGCCGTGCACACTACCTTGGGTTCCTTGTAGGAAAAGGGGGCTATGCAGGATATACATAGCACGAAGCATTGTATCCCTGTAAAAAGTGGGATTTTGAGGAGCAGAATGGGAACTGGCTTGCCTGAATGGGAGTGTGGCACATGCCATATGTTAAGGCACTGACAGAAATGCTCACAGAAGTAAGGATTTAATGCAGGGGGTGGCATCTACACTGGGGAGCATTCCAGAGGCCCCTCCTAAAAATGACTTGTTCCAGAGGGACTCCGTTTGCTTACACAAAGCAGCTGACATCTGTGGAAAATTCATCCACTTGGGAGAACTCTGCTGCTAACACCCAGAAATGAAAAATGGGGTGCATAAAGAAACGACATCATAGGCCTGCTGATCGCATTCCCCGTCACTGAAGAAAGCCGAATCCAACCATGCCGGTTACATCATTACTGCACAGTGACACCCAGAGGCTTACAGGCAGGTAAAGCTTTGGCTCCCCACCCTCCCTGCCACTTCTTGGCTTCCTGAGCTGATGCAAGAGGGGCCAAATCTGATCTACATGATATGATTAAGAAGACCGAACTATGTAGGGGTCAGCAGTGGCCAGAATCGGCCACTGCCATCTTTGGGTCATACCAGCACCAGCTGTACCAACGCCAGGGACGCCTCCAAATCTAGCTATTCAGAATCCTGGAAGCTTACAAACCTGGATTCACTGGTATATCACTGTGTGGTTTGCAAAAGATCTACTGGGGAGTTGATTCCAAGCCATTTAAGGACAGCAATGCAAAAAGCCTCTCTTTTTAGGTTGCTGAAGCAAAGGCAATGGGCAGTGGGGGAAGCCAGGATGGTATTCAATGTGACAGGTGCCAAGAGTTACATTGTGCTAGTGGAAGTGGCCTATACTGCAATGGCAATGGCATTTGCTGGTGTCATGGAGCCCGTCGTGCCAACAAACACTACTGGCATTGCACTAGAGGTACTTACATCAGCTCAGTGTCATATCTGTATTGTTTGTTCGCATTTATATCCTGCCTTTTGTCTTACAACAAACTCAAAACAACTTACATCATTCTTCTCCTCCTGCTTTCAATCTTACCCCCGCAGCAACAGCCCTGTGAGGTAGGTTGGGCTGAGAGTCTGACTGACCCAAAGTCACCCAGTTGGCCCCATGGCATTAGTGCTGGTGTTAAGTACAATGCTACTCCTGTACTAAAAACCAATTATTAGGCAGAGGAAGTTCTGTTCCTGACTTGTGCCATCCCAGTCATCCCCTACCCAAGTCATTCTGTTGTCCTGGGCTCCTGCTGATGGACCTTAGGCACCTTTACAAAAGAGAGGTACATCCCACGAGCCTGAAGTCTGCCCACCTGAGGCCTAGCGGTTCCAGGTGGTGTTTTTCCCATTTTTAATTGCAGATGCCAAGGACTGAATCTAAACACAAACAAGTGATACCCTTTCCATACAGTGCCCACTCAGTGCATAGACAGGGAAGAAATGGGCTCGGGGTCTCAGGAGCCTCTACACAGTGGCATGGAATGAACAGCGCCCCCGCCACTTGTGCCTCTCTTTGGATAAGCACACGGGTGCACATGGGTGGCTCAGGCTTCCCTTTCCATTGAAGTGAATGGAGCAGCCAAGGGGAGCAGTGCCTGCATGTTAGACTATCCACATCTGCAGGGAATGGCTTTTTAAAAACACACTTGTGCGTAATAGCCATGGCCCATGAGCATAAAAGCTGGAGTTATCACAACACTGTATGTGTCTGTGAGTGTGTAGAACATACCTGGCTGGCCGGCATTAAGCCCCAGCAGGCTGGTCATGTCCCCAGGTGTCATCAGTGTAACCAGAGCCTCCACATGGTCAGAGATTAAAAGGAATCCCTCTCCAGCGCTCCCAGCCCAAACTTCAAACATCCCATCCTCCCAGGTAAGAACAGACACCAGCTGAATTCAAGCGGGCCAAGTAACACTGGTGGAAATTTCCACTGGGTAAGCAGCTGCCATTGCTACCTGGTCAGCAGGGGTATAAAAGGGGACTCTGCCATGCACTTGGGGTTGCTTGCCTCTTCACTGTGATCAAACTTTATTCTTGAGAATAAAATACAGTTTGGTACCCCTCGTTCTTGCCCTGCTTGATTGGGTGAAGCGTGCCAGATCTGGACCCCCCGAGTCCTTCAGGTGTGTGTATTCTATATTCACATATAACTGAGAGTCCATTTTATGCACAAAACACACATTTCTACCAATATCGCAAGTGCAACATTGTGTGCAAAATGGTACAATTGCCTATTTTGTCTATACAAGATTTCATTTTGTGATGAGCACATTTGCATACCGTGCCTTTCCATTTGTTTTCCCCTTTGGGTTCTGTACAGCATAAAACATGTTCTGATTACATTGTCTCACAGACAATGAGCTTTCCTTTGTACTTAATGTTGCATTTAACTGAGAGCACTCCCTGTTACACTCATAAAGGGAGAAGCGGAGAGAGATGGGATCATTCTGGTTCTCAGTGTGTGTGCTGGCAGGAGTTCTATTGCTTTTCCAGGTGAGCTCTTTTTGTGATAAATGCGCAGCTTATATGCTGTAGAGGATCCACATATGTTCACATACATTAGCACTTCTGCGGCTGGGATACAAGCGTTCCAATATTCTGTACTTGTGGCACAAACATCTCAAAGAGGCTACTAAGAAAAAGCATGTGGAAAACTGACAAAACACAAATCTCATACAATCCACAACCATTTCAAATATAATTAGCATTTTAGTATGCAGAGAGATGATTTCAGACAAGTAAAGTTCATCAAAGGTTTCCAAAAAGCTCTCCTCTAAAAAGTAATAAGTATATTTTGCTAGCATTCAAGCAGCCATTTTTATGGCACTATTCTCAGTAGAAAACCACACTATTTTTTCCTAATTATACAAAATAAAAGTATACAGTGCAAAGCAGAAAAGGTATGCTCCTTTGAATGAGACTGTTCCTAGCAATGACTCCACTGAGGAACCAAAGGAACAAACCTGTGGAACAATTAAAAGCAGTTCCCCTTTCTGTCCCAGGATTGCCGTTTACATTATTGACAAAACTCTCTTATTCATTTGAAACATGCAGTGTGCTATTTGCAGAATTTACATTAATTTTATTTCTGGTGCTTTGGATGCAGAAATCCTGTGAGTTGAACGGTATTCAATGCTCCGGCTAATGGAAGATCACCAGCAATAGCTGATGTATCCTTTCCTGCACAGATTAGAATTCTCACCTTATACTGCAGAGAGCCAACAGAATCTACGAAACAGCTTTAATAAACAAACAAAAGTATATATGGAAATGAGAAAATGAAGGCCAGCTGGACTAGCACGTGTATTTCCAATCCTCTGCTTTACCACCATGCCCAAGCCCCTTTCCTGCTGCTTTTATATGGCTTTTCTTTTTCTTTAAAGTGCGGCCCATTGCTAATATTAGCACCACATGGTCTGGCTTTGCAGATGGACAGCGTCTCCCTCCCCAGTTCCATATTCTGAGGTCAAATGGGCGGTCAGTTGATTCTCATTTAACAGTGGAAAAAAGATGGCATCTACAGCTGATGTGGGCAGGCTAGCTCAGGCCTAGGACAGGCCAGGAGACATGAACAAATCTGTCCTCAAGCACCTTGCTACTGCTCTTGGCATTGTCACCTGAGGTGGCCCCATCAAGCTGCTTAAGTTAGGGCTGGCCCTGCCTGGCAGAACTGATAGTGGACACCTGAAAATGCAGTACCTTGTAGCCCACATTCTGTAAGCTGCCACAAGTCACTGTTAAATAATCTGTGGAATAACAATGCACTCTTATACTTCATCTGCACTATATTACTGTAGGACACATACTCTGAATTCTTCAAAGTATTATTGATGCTAATGTGATTGCTTTTAAGAGATTTCCCTAAGAGATTTCCTTCAGACCCTAAAAGCCTGAAGCCTGTTGGTTCCAGTGTTGTACTTGATAAGAGTGTTTTGTTTTATATTTTTTAAATGGAAAACAACTGCAGAAAGTCACACAGTTCTCCCATTTATTTTCCATATGGCACACATGGTTATTCCCACACTAAACTGCTCACACCAGTTCTGCCTCCAACCTCCCTCCAGGCACTTAATCCATGGGACACTTTCCCACAATTCACATCTTGTAGGAATCTTGTGATAAAACAGTACAAGGCACAGGATGATCAGTCTCCTTGTCCATGCAAGGGGATGGGCTGGCCAAGTCCTTTAAGAATCTGATTTGCTGGGTGCTGCTGCTGTCAACAACGCTCTTAAGTTTTGGTCAGCCAGAATAAAGTCACTTTTTGTTTAACAACCACCTCCTAAAAAACAAGAAAAGTATTTTTCAAAAAAACAGTCCTGTGATTACAGTTTTACTATTCTTCCCAGCAGCCTAAAATGTGTGTGTGTGAATTAATGGAGCGAATGGAATGCATGCATATGCATCAGCATGCATGAAATGCAGAGAGCAAAGTGTTTGAAAGAGGCAGAGGTCCACTTCTTGTCCTGGCCCCACCTTCCTCTGATATCCAGAAGTTTAGCCACAATAAAATGCCCCCCTCAGGCTAGAAAAGGCTCCCCAGTTCTAATCTTAAACTTACCCTGCCCTTTCTTGCCCTGTGCAAACCAAATCTTTTCAGCTGGGGGGGGGGAGGGAGTGAATGAATCGATACTGTACTCATGCTAATGTTTCCTTGCATGAAATATTGACCATAGTCCTGCTGGTGGGCTTTACATGAAGAATTAAAAGCAATTTTAATTGTTTGAAAGGTTCTAATTGTCTCCCTCCCGCTCAATTCCACACCTTGCTAAAAGAGTAATAACAGGACAAACTGAAAAGCAGGTCTCTCCAGTTATTTTATAACTGGCACTAACAAATCTCGCCAATTACAGAGTCTATTCTATAAGCAATGAAAGTGTGGCTCCCAATTAATCTCAAGTACCTCTAGGCAAGGTCTAACTCAGCTGGATACAACTAAAGCAATTTGCACCCAGCTAAAAGCAAATTGGAAAATAAGTGTTCCATGCTCCCACCTATCTTCCCAAGCCAAGTGCACAATCAGTATTCTGGCACAGGCCCTTGGTCATGTTCTTTGCAGCTATCAATTTTAATTATAACAATTATTGATTACTTGGGAAAGTGAATAATCTAATGTTCCAATGAGCTCAGGGGAGACTGCCAGGGTCTCTTCTCCTTAATCATGCAACCCAAGTCCGCTCTTTTTGTGAGTGGGGTGGGGGAGAACTCATCTGCTAGGCTCCATGCTTATACCTCCCAAGGCCATGTTTTACAAATCTGTAGTTAAGGTTTTGCTTGTGTGAACTTTACACCCATCCTGCATTTTAAAGCTTTCAAAGCTTCTGCTCTAGCAACACAGTGAGCGCTGAATGACAGCAAAGTGTGGCTAAGTCCAGAAACTGAAGCCGGCATTACAGGAAGATGTGAAAGGCATGAAAGGGAATTAGGCAGCCGGTTCCTATTGACTTTCAGCATTGCTCACCTCTGTGCCATTTCTGCCTCTCAGAAGGTGCTCTGTAGCCACCTCCGGTAATTCCCCTGGCTGTCATCTCTCAGTTCTTAAACAAGTGGCTTGCTTATAAAGGGACTGAGCATCATGTACTCCCACAAACTAAATCAGGGATCTTGCGCTTCCTGCTTCCAGATCTGTGTGTGTGTGCATGTGTATGTGTGTGTAGGAGGTGGACAACTGCAAGTTGTACAGGAAGGCTGTAACATCTACAAGATATTGTTCCCTCTCCCCCAGATTATAAGAAAACACAATAAAATAACTCCATTTTCTCTACATGATCTTTCCACCATTAATCACATGTTGTGGCCCTTTCTGTCTAGCTTTCATCCACAAATACATTGGAAACAGCTTGCTTAGTCACAGCCAAGATTCTGCAGTGGCAAAAATTCAGTGGAGAGAAACTAAGAAGACTTTGGGAACGGGGAAATGGATGGATTAACTGCCCTGCCCTCTACCCCTACCCCCACCAGAGCAGAAATGTTGCTGTTAAGTCTCTTTCCCTTGAAGTGGGATGGAACGTCTGGCATTCCTGTATGCATAAGAACATCCCCATTAAAATTTAGTGGGCTATCCAGGAGGCTGGAACACACACCATTCCTTTTCCTAAGCTTTCAGGAGGGAGCCTGCTTTAAAGCCAAGCCCACTTGTACTCTGTTTGCTTTCTAACACTTTAGTTACTAGTTTTCTCCGCTGTTAAGATTTCACTGGAAGCACAAATGATGCTTCTGTGAATGCCAAGCCCCCAGTCAGCCATTGGACAGCAGGGAATCACAAGCTTGAGTCACATACTTCAGACCTGAGTCACAGGGCAGGCACTGGGGATTCGGAAATACGGTACAATGCAGCACTGAACCCTGGTGCATGGCTGACCTGCTTTAGCTCAATGGAAGAATGGCCACATTAGCATGTGAGCCATGGAAGTCAAATGATCTCATTCAAGGAGACTCCATCCATGGCTGTAAAAGGAGGTGGCCTTTACAAAACAGCCCATCTTTCACTCAGCCTCACAGGACTGTCTACCAGACTTTCTCCACTCTTAACCTTGGATCAAAGTGTAAGACAGAAAAGCTGTTGAATTCAAAGTGCTGCATGTCAACCGAATGTTTGGGAAGTACAACCTGAGTTCTGGGATACTGTTTATCTGAGACTACAGAAGATCTAGTTGCTAATTAGTTTTATTTAGCAAAAATATGGATTCTTAATAATAAAATCAAAAGAGTCTGCATCCACAATCCCCTGGTACTCACTGAAAGTTTGCTTTGATCCATATAAAATAAGGGCCATCGTTCAACGTGGAGTTAAGCATGCTTCTTCAGCCAATTTGGAAAAAAGAAGATGCAAACTCTGTACTGGATGATGATGATGCTCACATATTCAGTTAATATGAGTTCCTTTGCTTTTAAAAAAAGGACAAAAACCCACATTCAGCACAATGTACATATGAAAACAAGCCAGTCAGGGAGTGTATATGTTGGTGGGGTTCCCAGGTTTGGATCTCTGATCAATTTAATTTCCAACACTACGTGTAATCATAACCCAAACATACGTACAGAATCGTCGAGAAAAGATGGGTGCTCAACTTTGGCAAGAGCAGATTTTAGAGATGGCATGCCGACAGGACTGACTAGAATATTAGGAGAATAGCATACAGCACTCTTTCCTGCATCCTTGCATTTTTGGGTTAAATCCAAATGTAGACAAACTTACAGTAAACCTATTGGAATCAATGGGATCCAATCATGGTTTGCTTATGCCCCACTGATTTCAACAGGTTTACCCCCACGTACGACAAAAACTGGGTGGAATTCGTTATTCTTATGGGTCCTGGACCAATCGGGAACAACATATGGGAATGATCAAGATTCCTGCAGCAACTGCCCATGCGACCCTTGGCAGGACTGCATGACACTCGAACAACCATCATCCTGCAGCAGGATCTATCTCCAGCCCTCTATTTCCTCCACACAAAATTGCTCTTAAAGTTCTAAGGAAAAGGGAAACAGTTGCCTTTATTTATTATCCAAACTGGACAACACATTCTGCTTTGGCCTCCAATGCATGTATGGCAGCAGGTCCAGGTGCCCTGTAATCTCAGCCGAATGCAGCTCCCCATGCCACTTGATTAGCCGCTTGCGGCCTTGCTTCTCAGCTGACAGACCCATGTTTGTCCTCCCTTCCCAAGTGCCAGTCAGATGGACATCAGGAAGGGGAGAGACACGTGATGGAATATCAGCAATTCAATTGCATGCACTGGACCAATCGGCCGGGCTGTGGAAAACGAGGGAGGTATGCAGTGAATTTTCTGTGTACTCCATCCCAGTGCGGCGTAGATCGGATCTTGCCAACAGTAATGAGCTTGTCAATCTGCATGTTCCTCAGCTTTCCCAGTGCTAGTTAACCAGGCATTGGTTAGAGCAAGAGATGCTGATGATGGTAATGATGATCATGATTCGTTACATTTCTGCACTATCTGTCGCTAAACCTCAGATGAGATGCCTGACAGGATAAAACTGGGGATGCATGAATAAGTGGGTGAACACCGTGTGTGTGTGAATGTGTGAGCCAGCCAGGCCTCGTCCATCACCAGCTGAGCACTGTTCACTCTGCAAGTGGCATGCAGGAGCAAAAGTGTTGCATGGCAACCTCAGCTCGACAGGCACAAACAAGTGTGCAGAGATGGATGGTGGAGGGAGATTGGAAAGAAGGCTGCTCCTGACATGTGGCTCCCTGCATCACTAGAAGGCATCAAGGGTTAGTGAGGGGGGCTTTCCGTGAAATGGAGAAGGTGTGTGGTGAAGAAGACAAACCAGATGCACTTAAGGCATGCTGTTCTCAGCTGCCTTTATAAAGGTACTTGCATAAGCCACATCAGTTGCCATCCCCTTGAGCCATCCCCAAGGAACTGAGCAAAATGTTCATTTACTGTACCAAATCAATAACAACTATGTCTGGGGATCATGCTTATCCATAACACTCTCTCCTCTTTCTCCAATCATTGACTAAGCAGGGAGAAATTGATCCAGCAGGGCATTTGTAGAAGATACGTGGGATTATACAAATGCTTTAGCCATAGTTGTGTATGTCCATGTTGTGTTGTGTTGTGCTGTTGGGTGCTAGAAAGCCAAACTATAAAAAAAACAAGCAAGCAAGCAGAATCACTTTCTGTCTTCTTTCTCCTTTATTCATTTTGCTGGTCATGTCACATCGGCTTCATGTTATCTGATGCTTCATTAAGTTTCTACTTTGGCTGGAAAAGCCTGTCATCCATTGTCAGCTGTTTTGATCATCTGCATGCCATTGCAACTGTTCCCATAAATCCAGGAACTCAAAAGCAAAGTTTATTCATTTTAGCTCCCCTGGGATGACTCATGGCTAATTTTGACACTAAATGCTGGCAAAAGCACAACAATATTTTCTTCAGGCCCATACAGTTCAGTCAGGAAATCAGAGTGTAATACAAAGCAGAAGTGTTAAAACTTTTTCAGCCGAAAGGCTGAATTCCATTTCGGAGCAACTCTCCGGGATGTATTTCAGAGGTGGGTCTGGCCTGATGCAAAAGGGGCAGACCCCAAACTACCAGTGCATGTTAATGTAAAGCTTTTACCACCAGTAATTAAACCTTAAAACAGATATTTTGACATTTGAGAATAAACAAAAGAAATAATGTGAGGAACTGTACAGAAACTAAGACACTACCGAATAATTGGAGGTTGGGGAGTCAGATTTGGCTAGGGAAAAGAGGATATGGCCAAATTGGGTCCCCAGAAGAGTTGGATATGGCCCCAAAGCCAAGGTTGGGTACCGGTTACAATGGATAAACCTGCAGTAACTTCTGGATTCTTCACAGAATCTATAACCTACTTCCTGTGGATGCAATCCATTATTTCAGTGCAACCTGTTTTAGCATCTAGCAGATTATAAGACTGTACAACTAACTTTTAAATATTTCCAAATCAGAAGTGAACATTTTAATTGCATTGGGGGATACAGCTCACACTCCACATGCAGAAGGTCCTGGGTTGAGTCTCCAATGTCTCCATTTTAAATTATCTCAGGTAGCAGGTGAAAACAAAGGCCATGGGCACAGAATCTAGTGAGCCAATGCCATTCATAGAAAATAGCTAGGTAAGGTAATAGCCCAAGATAGCACATGGCAAACTCCTATGTCCTAGCTTGCAGTCCAGCCGTTCACTGGGTTTCTTGAATCAAATGTTTCTGTATTTGACATTGCTTTAGCAAATGCTTGGCACCCAACAGGGCTTTCTCTGTCTCCTCTCCCTTGCAATATTTCTGCTTCTGCTGGTTGCCCAGGCCCTCAAACTAGTTTTCAAGGGGATACAGAGGGGGTGCAGAAACCATTTTGTCAGACAAAGAAAAGGGCTTTGGATATTAAATGGAATAAAAATTCAAGAATAGAAGAACCAAAGCTGCTGCATTCCCCACCCAAAATGTGTAATATTCTTCTGACATTTTAGAGGGGCTGTGATGTAATCATATAAAGGCACAACCATCAAATGTGCATGCAGTAGAATAAAGACAATATGATACATGATCTTAATACAGCATTGATGCCTAAAGTCGGAGTCGGATTAAAAGACTCTGTTACATGGTTATCTTGATGGATGAGACTTAAGAAAAGAGCGAGAATGTCATGATAGCATGATAACCACTGCTGAGAACAGATGTCCAGGGCTGCCATGTGCATGTGTGCGCGAAAGCACGTGTTTTAAAAGGTGCTCGAAAGGAAACTGGCTGCCTCAGCTCTGCTTGACATCCGGCTGAGGAATGTGATTAAGAGCTAGTGCCAGGCCTTACGTGCCTCTGTGGGCAAACACTCACAGGTCTGAAATTTTCAGAGTCTGCTTCACAGTGTCCTAATTAAACTTGTGGAATGCCAGAGGAATTTCTCTGAAGGGTTTAAAGAGCATGCCAAAAAAGGAGTGCTTTTCCCTCACATTCATATGCTTCAGCAAAGCCAGTCAGAGACTATTAAGGGACTTAACATCTCTCCATTCATCCCATGTGGGCCGTGCCCTTCAGTGGGCCTCCTTCTCCTCTCCTTCAAGCCATTATCACCAGCCAGTGAGCAAGCACTGACAGCAGCAGCTGCTCCTCCTCCTCTCGGCTGTCACTACGTGTTTGCTCATCTCCTGCGGGCTGGAGAGAGGGCAAGCCAACAGAAGCAAGGGGGAAGCGGAGAAGCAGCGATGTCGGGGTGTTCTCAGCAGCAGGCCCTTGGCCGCGCGGGAGCCTTGGCAGGTGCCCCAGCAGGCTGGGAGGAGCCTCGGCTGCGCTGTCGGGCCTCTGCTGTGCGGTCATGGAAGGCTCTGCCGGCAAAGGAGGCGCATACAACATTTGGGGAGAGCCAGGGGAAGGGGAAGGGGCTGAGGAGAGACTTGATGGAGAAAACAGCCTGAGCAAGAAGGGACGGCAGGACCTGGACATGGCACAATGAAGAGGGAAAGGGAACCAAATCAACCACATGGGACGGGCCGCAATTCCCAAAGGACTAGAATTTGCAATTTTTTCAAAGCACAACTAGTTAGTGGAGGAAATCACAGGGAGGGACAAAATCCTTCCTTTCTTCCAAAGACCAAGTTGTCCTGTGCTATTCATCATATATTTGTAGAAACCCAAGAGCAAAGAAGTGGAAACTGCAGTTGGTTTTTTTTCTTAATCAACACTAGCAAAAGAAGGTTAATGGCATGTTTGTAACAACCACCATTATTTCTCACAGGCATCCTTTTGAATTCCAGAAACCTATATTATAATTGCTGACTTGCATCTAGAGGCAGAAGCAGGGGAGGGGGGAAGGAAAACTACTTATCAACATTTTATGACACCAAACAATTTCCCCCTTCTTATGTAAAATTAGAGTACAGTTAATTAGCAACATTTCTAAACACTGAGAATAATAATTTCACAGCAAGCATTGGAATATAGTCTTGCCAAAAGTATGCCCTGATTGAGCAGATGACTACCAGAAAGTTTCTTTAGGTAAGCTGGGCAGGGGCCGCAGGTGGTGAAGAAAAAGCCTTTTAAAATGTTCAAGGGGCTTCTATGTCCGACAAAAGAGTATCAATACAGTTTTCACATCTCAGCTCAAAGCAACATGGAATGTCTTTGATGAAGAAACCTTTACCAGGAGACTTTTTATGAGAACAAATATAGTGTTCAAATTGTCATCAGAATAACAATGAATTAAGCGAGCACAATTCAAATGGACTTCTGGCATGGCATCAATCAGCTATTCCTTTCATGATGCACCCAGGTTAATATGAAAGACTCCAGTACAATATCATTTATTTCATTTAACACCTTCAAAGAGAAGATCATAAAACTCTTTATGATCTTATCTCTTCAAGGCAAGATCTAAAGAGGAGAAAAGTCTCACAAGATTAAAAAAAAAGGGGGGGGGGAGTTTTAGAGATACATACCTTACCCCATGACCCCCCAGAAAGTAATCTCAAAAAAGGTTTAAAAAGTGAAAGCAACATTACAATGCCATGATTTTCATTTTTATGCCATAATCTAAGGGCTGCATTATGTACCTAAACCTTCCAAATTCAAATACATTCATTCAGTACGTAGCCCATGTAAATTGGCAAGCCTATTCTTGTGTTTTAAATGTTTCAGCGTAGTCTGCCAACTAGTTAGGACCACCTAAGGCTACTGGAGGCCTGCATCTATTCACTTACTGCATCTTCCTCCCACCTTTCTTCCATGTGGAGCACCCAGTTCCCAGGTGGTTTCCCCTCCACGCATTGACCTGGCCTAAACCCAGCAGTGTCAACACAATGGCTGCCTCACACATCCTCACACTATGCCATGGGACGTATGCTCTGCATGCTATGGCTTTAAAATGTTCCTGTTTTCCTACGGTTTTATTGCTTTTATATTTTTATGCAAGTATGCTCTCCCCGTGTGTTCCAATTAAAACTCTTTTAATTGTGTGAGGGAATATAGGGCTCAAGAGTGATGGAGTGGGAAAGGAAAGCCTGAAAAACAGGGGACATCCATGCACGGGAAAGCAATACCAGCAGACAGCTTTCCTGGAATAGGGCCTTGCAGCATCGGTCTTCCAGCAGCCAGATCGGCCCAGAGAGCCTCAAGAGCATACCAGGTGCTGGCTGGCACCCCCCACCCCGCATGATGGAAGTGCTTCACTTGGGCAGTGTGCTAGAAGGAGCCACAAGTCAGGGGGGCCACCCACTCCCTCCCTATCTCAAAGGCCACTTTCACATGATTTGTGCTTTATTTATTCTTTGCCCAGTAGCCAAAGCCCTCTGGGCAGTTAAAACCATCACATACCATGTGATAAGGTGCCACAGACAAGTTTAAACATATTGAACTTACAGTGTAAAAGCAAAAGTAAAAGCCCAAACGAAGCTCAGCTGCAGTGGGAAGCATCATCTGCAGTGACACCATCACCAGCTCACAGCTCTTGGGACAGGCAAGCTCTGACCTTTGCTTCCAAGTGCTGCAGCTGGATTCCCCCACCCCACAGCCACTTGCAGCACCAGGCTTCTCCTTGCTCACCTGCCACTGCTGCCACTTCCACGATCTTATGTCCAGCTCACCCACTGTGATGCACCTCTGCTTCTGAACATGCACACACATTTCAGGGCTGTGTATAATCTTATCTACCAAAGCCACTTCCTGCCATGTTTGATTGCTGCTGTTTTCCGTTGTCCCCTGCAGCATGAGGATGGAAAGGTGGTATGAACTTTGATCTCCTCTCTCCTGAAGTGTCCTTCCTGAGCCCAGGAAAGGAAGGGAGGAATCACAGAATCATTAAACAGTAGAGTTGGAAGAGCTCAAGAAGGTCATCAGGTCCAACCACTGCTCAAGCAGGACTCCAAGTTAAAGCGTCCCTAACAAATGGCCATTGATTGCAACTTGAATGCCTCCAGAGGGGAAGAGCCCAGGAACTCCTTAGGTAATTGGTTTCATTGTTGTATTGCTCTGACAGTGAGGAAGCAGCTCCTGGATCCACCTTCATATAACGTGAGCCTATTATTCTGTGTGCTGTACTCTAGGAGTGATCAAGAAGAGATTGTGGCCATCTTCTCTATGAAAACTTCAAGTACTTGAAGAGAGCTTTCTCCCCTCAGTCTTCCCAAGGTTAAACATGCCTTCCTTTTTCAATCCTTGCTCATCAGGGTTTATTTCCAGTCTCCGGTTCATCTTTGTTGCCCTCCTCCAGTTTGTCTTCTTTTTTCTTAAAATGTGGTGACCAGAACTGGATGCAGTACTCTAAGACTTTTATTCAGCTAAAGTACTTTTATTCAGCTAAACAGTGCTGAATAAAGAGGAACCAGTACATCATGTGATTAAGAAGTGATACTTCTGTTAATGCAGCCCAAAATACCATTGGCCTTTTTTGTAGTCACATCACATTGTTGACTCATATTCAGCCTGTCTTCTATAGAAATTCCAAGATCCTTCTCACTTGCAGTATTGTTGAGCCAAGTATCTCCCATTTTGTAATTATGCATTTGATTTCTTTTTCCTAGGTGCAGAATTTGGCATTTGCCCCCATTAAATTTAATTCTGTCATTTTCAGCCCAGCATTCCAACCTATCAAGATTACCTTGAATTTTTCCACTGCCTTCCAGGGTATTAGCTATTGTACCCTATTTTGTGACATCTGCGAATCTGATAAGCATTTCCTGCACCTCATCATCCAAATCATTGACAAAAATGATAAAGAACACTAGGCCCAGGACCAAACCTTACAGTTTCTCACTTGTTTATTCTCCCCAGTTTAAGAAGGTAACATTGATAAACACGCTTTGCATCTGATTATGTAGTCAACAGTGGATCCTCATCGTTTTTCCATCCAACCCCCTTTTAGCTAGTTTGCTAATCAGGCTATTGCTGGGCGCTCCACCCAGAGGTTACTTCTCTGCCCTGTAGAGTTCATATTAAAGCTCTCCTGATGAATTTCTCCATGCTGTGGCTAAGCACATTCTTCCCAATCTTTGTGAGGTGCAACATATCCCTTGCCAACAGTTCATCTTCCAGCCCAAGAACCCAGAATCCAAATGTCTTGTATCAAGCACCACCTTTTTGGCCAGGTATCCACTTGGAGTACTCTCTTCTTCTCTATTCCTCTTTTAAGTACTGGAAAGATGGGTGAGAAAACTATCTCTGCTGGACTGTTCCTGAGTTTCTTTCTCAAAGGATTGAAGTCTGATGTGATTTCACATGATGAGAAGGAAGGGATACATGTCAGTGGACTACAGGATGCTGCAGGTCCTGAATAACCTGAGCAGAGCCCTGCACCCACCCTCCCAGCTCAAGGTTGAGTCATGAAGCAAGCTCTGTACACATGCATGGACTGGGAGGGTTGGGCAGGATCACAAGAACTACGGCCAGCAAGTACACGGCATGCAACATATATGCACATATGCAAACAAACAAATCAACACTCTCAACCCTTCCCAAAGCAAACACCAAACAACAGCTCTTTGATATTTAATATATGAGCTTCCCTTGCATCTCCCTCAGCTCCTACTGGGTTCCCCCTGACCCCTTCTACCTCTATCCTCACTCTTGCCCCTTTTTATCTTGATGCTTAATCCATTTCAAAGAAAAATGTTACTGTAAACAGAACAGGATGCATACACATTTTTCAAAGGAAAATAATGTACTTATCGAATCAATGCCATGTATGTTTGAAAAGTTTCCTAGCTGTCTTGAATTTATTTTAGTTTGTATAATTTTCTGTCCCACTTCATCATTTGCATAGTCTGTTTCCATTCCTACTTTAAAAAAAAATAGGGTTGCTTCTCTTCCAGTCCTGCTGCCCATTTTACTGGAGCAATTCACATGCAAAAGCCATTATGCTAAATCTCCAGAACAAGCTGCTGTTAAGTGCCAAGTAGCCACAATAAAGCCCACAGATGATTGGTTCCTTTGCTCCTTCCTGAGACATCCTTCCTCCCCTGCTGGGACACCTTGGGAAGGCATGAGGCACCTCTCCTTGATGCCAGAAGATGATTTCAGCTCATGGCAGCTGCCACTCTCTGCTGTGCAAACAAAGCTTACATCATGAAGTTTGACAGAAAGGACAAAGAGCCGATGACCTCTCCCCTGGTCCTATTCCAGAGATCTCTGGACCAGAAGGTGGAGGTGCCTGATTCAGACTCAGGCACAAGGAGAGGGCTGACCAAAAAGAGGTGCACTGAGGAGGGAGCATCCTCACCTAGCCCAGTTCCCCTGTCCCACTTCTGCTGGAGAGGACCATGAGGGGGAGCCTGGGCTAGGTCAAGGCATGCACAAAGTGGAACATCCCTGTCTAGTCCAAGTTCTTCCTTCCCCACTCGTGCTTGAGTGGCCTTCTCTGGAGTAGGGACAGGAAAGGGAGGGCTCCTTTCTTGGATGTGCCCAAGAGGAAGCCTCTCTGATGTGGGTGGGAGGGGAACAATCAACTGGGCTGTGTTACCCTGGTTGGGGGCAACTCCACTCAGTTGATTCCTCCATTCCTGCCTGGGAGAACCCTCTCAGGTATACATCGAGGGGAGGAATCAGCTGGGTGATGTTGCCAAGAGGGGGCGTTATCAGACATGCTGTTTGGATAGCCATTTGGCAAGAATGGCACAACCACTCTTGCCAAGCAACTCCCTTTTGGGGGGTATTTCTACACAGCAGGTTGTGCTGTCAAAGTTTGGATGACAAAGCACGCAATAGTGGCAGGGAGAAACCCTAAGACAGAATATAGTTTCTTACTGTGCTTCTCAACCATGATAAACCACAATAGTAAATCACCACAGCTGGGTTCAGATGAATGGTATGTGGGAATCTGAGATTTCCTGGCCTCAGCTCCCCAGACCCCAGTCCTTTCTGTGATGGGGCTGAGTTTGATAGGAAGTCCATGACTGTCTGGATTCTGCAGAGCTTCCCTGCAATCCTACTCCAGACCACATGACAAACAATTGTTGTTAAGAATCAAGGGCTGCTTGTCATATCACGAGAACCTGGTCCATATCTGTTAATCCCGGAAGTGTTACTGTGTGACAAAAAGGAATAAAGGAAGCATAAGTAGTGTTGAGCTAAAACCTGTATGGAAGAAGAACAGAATGAACAGAGTTAACTCTAGTGAGGTTTGCAAAAACAAAAAACCGCACCATTTTCTCCTCCTACAATTGCCCTAAACCGTTTTATTTATTAATAGCACAACAATTCATTGCACGTGCTCTTTCTCTCTCTCATGCATCTAAACATGCGTAAACCTTAAGGATACAGTGGCCTTTGTACAATAGGATGACATGTGACACCACAAATCATCTTGCACATTCATTCCCATACAACAAATATATTGAACAGAGGCCAGTCTAGGCAAGGGTCAAGGTTCAGATGTTCCCTGAAACTGTGTTATTTCTGAATCATCCCAGGATGTTCTAGAAAAAGTTCGATACAGTGGTGTCTATGGATAGCAAATAAGTCATGTTCTACCAAGAACAATCTTTATCTTTTGGTGTCCAAAATACACTCAGAAATAGTGGTGTCCACAGGCTTGAAATGCTTGCATGGTTCTCATCTGAAAAACAGATGGGCAAAACTTACTTTTGTGTAATTAAAGAATGCTACTTTTGATGTTTTAATTATGCCGTCTGTGTGCTTAAAAAGAAACAAGAAAGCTGTGGCTGTCAAGGCCTAGCCAGGGGGAACAGGAAAAATCAGGAAAGAACAGATTTCTTTTTGCCGCCCCCTCCCCAAAATGGTCATTTTCCCCCAGAAAATTTTGAAAATATTTTTATCCAAAATTTTCCAGTTTTTTCCGCACGCTTTCCCATCTCTAGTCACTTTGAGAAATTAACTGGCAGCAGAGGAGAATGTACTTTGCTGAAAGAACACCTCGGAGTTACATACATTTCAAGATGTGTTTATTTGTTGCTGGCTGCTTTGGAAAGACAAGAAATGCTAACCTTCTTAGCTGCTGCTTTCACTCTGCACACCAATCACTCAGGAAGCCTGAATGGCTCAGACAGGACTATCCCCTTCCATTGTCTGGGAAGTGCAACAGGTTTAAGACCCAGTGGGCCTGCTTTAGTCCTAATGAAGCAGTTAATGACGCGTGAATTATAAAGCCTGACAGCCCCCTCCCTAATAAAACCAATAGGAGTGCATTCAGGGTCCTCCATGGCAGTTAAGTAATGACAATGCTGCCTGCATAACTTAATGCAGTGTCATTAAGCAAGGCCCTGTTCTTACCTGACTGCACTGAAAATTCCCCTCCATTTTGCGCCTACAAAACAGGGCCACTGAAGACTGGGTGCATATGCATATAAGAGGCAACCAGTCCTCATTTCAATTTAGCTTGCACAAGAAATCTGAGGGCCTTCTCCGCTAAGTATCCTGTAAAACAATGTGTGATTCACAGCTTTTGTTCTAGGAAGATCCTCATTTAGAAAAGCAAAGCACATGGACCTTGTCTTCCCAGAGGATTTAAATAAGCCAATTGTTTCCCCACATCAGTGAGGGGAGTTTTGAATGTGCCAACACTAGACTTCACTTACTTGTACCAAAGGCAGATCTTTGTGCATAGCTGGGGAATTTGTAGACCCTTTAGTCTGTAACAAGATAAAAGGCGTTTTTGCATTTCTTTTGATAGTGAGTTTCAGGGTCACTTACTGATTTGGGATAAAATCCACTGAGAATCTTTCCTAGGCAGAGGCAAGCAACATGACTTTGAATAGGGTTTACTCTGGAGAACTTCCTGTTGAATTGTACTCAAAGGAAGAATCAAATACACAGAGAGAGATTGAGAGAGGGAGAGAGAAAGAGAAAGAGAAAGAGAAAGGGGGGGGGGGTAATGGATTTTTATTAAAATGATCTCGATATTATTCTAGCTGCAATGAAGAAATGCAAATACTTGGGTCTCTGTGCGTGAACATGCCTCATATTAAGTGTACACACAGAGAAGAAGGTTCTTACTCTATTCACAGAACATTTTCTGAATCATATTTATTTTAGGCTTTTAAAAATCAATTTAAGAGAAGAGTTCTTACACTCGTGGATCTTTTGTAAGCTATGGCTCTTGCCTAATTTCTGCTCAATGGTAGTAGCAAGATATCCATCATCTCACTACTTTTTCTGGCACCATCTTTCTACACTTTGCCTTGGTATTCCACAGTCCTCTTCACTCTTAGATACTGGCAGAAATACAATTAAAAATATGGTTATCAGTCAACATTGATGGTGTGGAATGCTCATTAGAAGAAATAGTCATACAATTTGGACATCGATTCTATTATTTGCACATCCTCTTAAATAGCAATGAAAGAATATAATGGAGCTTCATTTGGGAGATTCGATAGCAAAGGCGTGGAATCAAGGCGCAGGGAGGGTGACTAGACTGTGTATTAGACTATGTGGATCAGACTGGATGAAAGTTGGGGGATTTGATGTAGCAGAAAGGAACTGATGGCATTATTGGATTATGTCATGATGAACAGGTACCTAATAGAAACTTAATCCCTTATAAAATGTAGGCAAACTGTGTCCTTCACCCAAAGGTCATGTGACATGAAGTAGATGTCTTCATGTCTTTGAAGCATTATCGAATGCATACCACATTACTCTCAAACGTCTTTCGCAATGAAAGAATTTCCCTCCTCAGTTCAATTCCTCCCCTCTTTGGCAGGGTGCTAATGGGGAGGGGGCCATTTATGTATTCATAAGTGCTGCCAAACCACAAGCACTTTGCTACCACAATCTGTGCTGGCTGATAACTGGCTGCCCTTAATCTAAACGCAGAACTCCACACTTGTGCTCCAAATTTTGTTGGTCAGTACATATTTCAGCTCAACAGGTTCATACAGCGATCACAGACATGATTTACGTTGCTGTAGATTTGTATAACCATGGAGAATTCAAATACTGCTATATGTCATTCCCCCAGATCTTGTCAATGAATAAATCTTACTCATATTTCACCCTTTTTCTACCTTACTTCCTAACTTCACATCTTTAAAATACAATCCCAGTTTCACTCCCACTTTTGACATAGCAAAGTCAACAACAGGAAACCTTTTTGCCACCATTTCTGTGTGATTCAGTGTTGTGATACTTTTCTCTGTATTAAACTTGTGGAAACTTTGCAGAACATATCCCCTCCTAGTTAAGCTTTCTGTTAGAGATTTACTAGTGCTGGCCATCAGAAGACATCTTTCTTTGGAAAATAGTTGAGTTGTGACAAGTTTTGCTTCCTCAGAATATCTGCTATGAGAGAGAGAGAGAGAGAGAGAGAGAGAGAGAGAGAGAGAGAGAGATGTTTATGGTGTATGTTTGAGTACTGGGAAGTATTTAGTCTTCAAAGAAAATGGAAAAGGGGCATGTCTGTCCAGGGAAAAAGTCCACAGAAAAACATGCTAAAGGTTCAGGGTCTAGCTCTCTCAAGGACCACCCTGTCTTGTTATAAAGCTGTTTGGTCATTAAGGTATGCTGGAGAGTCTCTTTTAATGTATTCAGCATTTGTTTTCACCATGGAAGGGCTGCTGAACATTTCACAATGTGTGTTATAAATATAAAAGGGCCTGTCCTTCTTCAGGATGTCTCTGTGGCAGGAGCAAGGGTTTCATTCCAGCAGCTCTTGGGGCATTTGTGGGTGGAGTGCTTCGGTGGTTATGGATATTCCATAGATTGCATGCAGAATTCCACACCAGTTTCTCTAATAAGAAAAAAAAGATGTGGAGAAAATTAGGGTTCTCCTCTATGCAACTTGCTGGAAAGGCCAGTGTGGCTTCAGTTCTGCCCACATCAATCCCTCCGTGATCAAGAACTGGTGTTTTAGAACATACACTAGACAAACCAAGGAAGTCTTCTCATCTCTCTTGTGTTTCCTGCTGTTTCTTGTCTCTTGCCTCCTCTTATCTCATTATCTTCCTTCTTCCCTGGCTCACTCCCCTTCTTCTCCCTATACCACAAGAACTGAACCATCATGACCTGGTGAAAACATAAGCAAGAACATGAAGCTGCCATACAAAGTGTTGGGCAGGGACTTGCACGTGGCTGTTGCGTTGGGGAAACCAGGCCATTGTAGCTCAAGGTGTAAAAACCCTGAAGATAAGAAAAGCATTAAATGATAAAGACATCGAGGAGATATTGTTTGGTATATGTAACTTTGTCTGCATTAACATTGCATGGTCCTGTCTACTGAACTGAGTAGGAGGAGCTGGGCTAATGCCATAAGCAAAATAAGCTATTCCCTTTTCTGTTCCCACCTCCCCTGGAAAGGCAAAGGATCACATGCCCTTTAGCTTGGAGAGAAGAAACATGTGTTTTTTCTTCTCTTCTAAGCTAACCAGCTAGCAATGTATCAAGATAATCCTGCCTGAATGCACCACCATCCCTTCTTCATATAAGTTACATATGGATGTTTGTGAGTAGATAAACCTTTTGTTAAAAAGCCTCTTAGGGTGGATTCTAATAGATCTCAGTGCAAGCAACAACCTCTTAAACAGATCTGCTGTTTACTTTTACCTCTGCTGAACCTGCATATAACTAACAACACCACAACAAAGGTCCTCCTAAGGACAGTAATGCCTGTTTGCATCTTCCAAATTTCAGACTATATCCAGATCTGTGGTGGTCTCCAACCCTTCTGGCTTTCTGAAAATGTATTAGACATAAAGTTGGACCATAAGGAAGGCTGAGCGCCGAAGAATTGAGGCCTTTGAATTGTGGTGCTGGAGGAGACTCCTGTGAGTCCCTTGGACCTCAAGGCGATCAAACCAGTCAGTCCTAGAGGAGATCAACCCTGACTGCTCTTTAGAATGCCAGATAGTGAAGATGAAACTCAAATACTTTGGCCACCTAATGGGAAGGAAGAGCCTAATGCTGGGAATAATTGAAGGCAAAAGAAGGGGACAGCAGAGGATGAAGTGGCTAGATGGAGTCACTGAAGCAGTTGGTGTGAGCTTAAGTGGACTCTGGGGGACAGGAAGGCCTGGAGAAGTGTCCATGGGGTCGCGATGGGTCGGACATGACTTTGCGACTAACAACAACAATTAGGCATATCTATTTAATCTAGCCTTTTAAATTTTTCCCAGTGCTTATTGTTTTAATGGCTTCTGGTCTTTATGTTTATGATTGTTCATTTTAGCATTATCATGCACCCTTCAGCATTTTTGGTAAACCCACAAACCAGGAAAACAGTGATATAAAAATAGTTATGATAAATAAATAAGTAGACTGGGTAACTGGGGAAACGACCCATGAGGAGGTCACTGGCACTGCCCAGTAGATATCAATGGCATTGATGCAGCTATTTTCCCTACAAGAAAGACCTGCAACAGCATTGCTTCCTGAGACCCAGAATAATAGTTTACAGGCAATTTGGACTGGTGAACCAAAGGCTGTAAGCCATGCTGCTCCCCACAACTGGTGCACCTGCTGAAGGATGAAGGGATGTCATCCAGTTGTCCTTGCCGTAGTTGTGCACCGCTCCCCTCCCCCCGGCAAAACCAGTATCTGCAATGAGCCTAAGCTAAACAGAGACAGCACCAGGGAAGGGGGGAAAGGCAACCTTTGGTTTGCATGGGGGAAATGTGCAGCCTGGTTCTAAAGGCAATATTGGTGGATTTTGCAGCAGCTCAACACTGACCCCAAAGTGCTTAGCACTATAGAGAATTCATCTTCAGTTTAGACTGGTGAATGCAGCTGAGCAATAAAGTAGACTCACATTTGCTCTTGTTGTTATTTAGAGCCCGTCGAAACTGTGGCTTTCAGCTTGAAACAATCAATAAATCAAATATGAGATCACAAGTTGCAGAGCATTCCCCTTAGATGGGCTTCATTTTTGTTCCTACTGTGTCAAGGAGTTCTTTGTCTTTGCAGCGGAATTGCTTTTATACCTTCTCATCAAGCCAAACTGTCCGATAAAGCAAACTCAATTCATGTTCCATAATGACAAGGTCGCACACCACACAGAGCAGCTTTTAGATTTTCTTTGAGGTGAGGAAAAATGCTCATATCAAAATAAAGGCCAAAAAAAGAGGCATTGAAGGGTTTGGATGAGTCACACTCAGCTTCACCTGAGAATATGGGGAGATAAAAAGACTAAAGCTTTGATTTGCTGGCAAGTTGGTTATATTTTCACAAATGACTTCTTTACATTATTGAATACAATGGGAACTTTAAGGCCAACTGCAATAACACTTTCTCATGAAAAATTAACAAAGAATTTATGGAAATGTAGTGAAAATCCCAAAGCAATTAGCTTAGATTTCTCTAGAGTGAGAGAAAAGCCTGGATAATTGCAGGCAGAAACTACATAAAGTGGCTATTTTCATTATCACAGGATACCAGCACGTCCATTTTCATCACAATGGGACATAATGATGTTAAAGCTAACACAAAGATATATTTTAAAAGGTTGTGACACAGTTTACAAAATGGTTTGATTTAAGTGACTTTGGGGATCCATATGTGTGTGTGTGTGTGTGTGTGTGTGTGTGACTTCCCCTGCTATTGTCAAAGGCTATTAGACACTGGGAAAGTGGGGAGGGTTGGGGGAAGCTACCCAAACTGGTGCTCAGAAGCTAATGGTACATTACATTACCAGTGGGATGCACAAGAATGAATTTAATTTGTCCTTGAATTTAAAGAGCTGACTTGCCGCACAAATTGTCACATTAATATACATTTGAGAGAGGCCTTTGTACATACTTACAGATGTAGTTATCATTTTACTATTGTGCTCTGAATAACTGACTGTGGAACAAAGGCATCTTAGTATAAAGCAAAACAGTTATGAGAAACATAAAACCATGAAAAGCTTTTCAGGTGCATCTGTCTGTGCTTAGATCTCTGATCTCTCCTACTGAATGTTGGTTTTGTATTATTCTCATATGTTGCAGTGTGGTATGGATAAACAGTGGAAAGAGCTATTTATGTACTCCACATATTGCCTGTTTCACACATAAAAGGGAGCAACTGTAGGTGAATTTCCCTGTGTGGGCCTTCTGAATAGCTGGGGCATGGCAGGGTGTGGGGAATCCCAGTGCTTCTCATTACATCTGAACCCATCAAGGGTGTGTTGTTGGAGTGACAGACAAGCCTGTCAAATAGTCCACAGATTCTGAGTGGCTTGTCAGCCACCCCAGCAACTCAATCTGGCTGGATTTGCATGAGAAACAGTGGTAAATATTTGAATGGTCACTGCTGCCACAAGAGAAAATTTGCCCATGGGGGCTTCTTATTAGGTGTGATTCTGGTCCTTATCTGGTAGGCTGTTTCCTGCCCTGGACCTCTGATGAACGGGCGCATCCTTTGCAATGTTACATTCAGATCCCTCTAAAAAGCTGAACGGAAAGCTTTTATATGTAGCATTTCACAATGCTAAAATGGAATGTTGCTCTTAGAATCCAGGCTAACTTTCTACTGCTTTGCAAAGGTGATGACAGATGTAGAAATCTCTGAGCAGACCATTGGGTCTTCTTGACTCCCAGTGTGAACTTGATTTAACAACTGATAATGTAAGCATATGCATCAGCATATCAAACATCTGATGGGTGGGTGAGCCCTCCAACTTGGCTGGCTCCTACTGCATCAGTCTGACTGATACTTTTAAACAATGCACACATCTGTTGCTTCTCCACCCGTCTGTCCATCTATCAGTCATTCTCCAGCTCCCTACCAAAAATCCTCCCCGCTCCTCATTCTCTTTCCAAGGTTCAGGAAGAAGCATTCTGGGGATGCTACAGGAGCTAGCCCAAAAGTTCCTGGATCACAGCTAGAACATCATCCTGATCAAAGGCAGCAGTGGCTTTCCTTGGTTCAGGCTGAATCCCTGTCAAATCTTAATGACCCATTTTCTTCTCCCCAAAGCTTGTTCATGGGTGTGTATGTTTTCAGGGCAGTGGAAATGCTATCAGATTGTCACAGTGTTTTATGTCCATCCACACTAAAGACACTTTGCCTGTAAAATAAAGCCTTGCATGCTTCCCAGGGGAGCAAAATAAATACCCAAAGAGCTTATTTAGTGTTAGCATGCAGTGCTGCTTTTATGTTTGGTAAAATATCTCATTTATCTTAAAGCTGAGACTTAATTCCATTGTATGAATCCTGTTTAAGATAGCAATGCTTGGTTTCGCTACCATGATAAACTCAGTCCTATGAGTCCTGTCAAGGGGGAAGCAGGGTTGTGTAGGGCGATGGAGATATGGATTCTGTTTCATATCCAGGCAATGATTCCTGGACAAGTCACTTATTGGCTCAAGATAAGCAAGATTAGATCCCTCGGTTCCACATGATTTAAATACTGATCTTCTAGGCTTTCTAAATGATGGTAGAGAAAGTGCTCCACTGGGGAAAAATGCATCTTTGAAGTTGATGAAGCCAGTGAAGAGAGAGACCAAGGACAGAGGAGACAACAGGTTGTCCCTGCTTTCCCCCTCATGTGGCAGTAATTGCACAGAGGAAAGACTCCTCGATAGGGATACATTGGCCATAACTTTGGAAACCCCCATGAACGCTCTTTCAGAGTGCAAATTTGTGACCCCTGTGAGGATGCAGAGTGGATTTTTCTGACCTCTTCTTCTGAGGATGGAGAGAGAGTTCTGCCCTGAAGCAGAGAGATCCAACTTCCTTCTCCACTGCTGGAGCCCTTTCACTCCC
The DNA here is from genome assembly GCF_004798865.1 of Varanus komodoensis. Classification (NCBI taxonomy): domain Eukaryota; kingdom Metazoa; phylum Chordata; class Lepidosauria; order Squamata; family Varanidae; genus Varanus; species Varanus komodoensis. Next base: position 35,103,999 of record NW_025336087.1, on the reverse strand, counting down.
TGGTAGACGCAGGGGGCCTGAGTGTGTGGGGCTCAGGGGCATGACAGCAGAGGATCCGCAGACCTTACCACCAGAATGCTTCCAAAATGGAGAACTGGCTTAGTTCCTGCTCTCCTTTTGACTGCAAGAGGAGGGAAACAGAAAAAGAAAGCAAGCAGAAAAGGAAAGACTGAGAGCGAGCGTGCGCTGGGGAAGAAATGCCGCTCCTCCAGCTTTTCAACCCTGTTGGCACAAGTGGAGCTTTGGGATGTTCATATATCAAAGCTTTCTGCCTGGGCTGCAGGGTTGCTCTGCTTATTTTCTTTTTGGAATGGCTGTTTTTTGGAAAGTGAGTTTGAAGGACACATTTAAAAAACTTTAAAACCTTAATTCATGACTGTTTTGATCAATGTCAGTCTTTATGTAAAAAGTTTCAGTTGCTGATGTCAGGAGCTGTCACTTGTGACCAGCTAAAGTTATTGGTGGCTGTTGAAAGAAATGGGACTGAGCTGGTTGTAATTACATTAAGATCTATTGGATATGCTGCCCAATACATGTTTACTTGACAATGAATCCCATTGAGTTCAATGCATACTTTAGGGAGGGGGGCTTCACATTGTGCTGTTGATCGGAAATTATTTTATTTGGATTGGGGTCCTTGTTTTCTTTCTCAGCAGCCCTAACTAGGAACATTGTCAAAACTGAGTAAGGAGAATACAGGCTTAAATTTTGCAGTCAAATTCATGATAGGAGTTCTGAATCAGAATTGAGGGAACTGTAAAGGATTCCATAAGTCACATGCACTCCTCTGCCATTTTATCAGTGAGTATAGCATGAACACCACATCCTCAGTTCAGAAACATCTAAATGTTTCAGAGACTCAGATTAAAGTTATTGCTCAAGGCCTAAAATAAAACTGTATGCTACACATTTTTATTTCTGGATTATCAATTCAGCTGAGCAACAAGGCAAGTTTGTTGGAGAATCTCATAAACAAATACATTCAGCTGTTCTGTGGATTACGCTAAAGTGACACATTTATTTAAAAATCTGCCTACGACTTGTCCTCATTGATTAAATGCCCTTAAGAAAGTGAATCTGATTAAATAGAAGTCATTAAGATTCAGCACACCTCCTCCACCGCTTTTGATGGTTGACACATTCCCTAGAGAGGAAGATTGGACAGCTGATAAGCGAACACTGAATTATAAGCACTTTGTGGAATGTCACTGGCAAATGAAAGATCTACTGTTTTGCTTGCAAAGCAAGAGAATGCCTTAACAGCACAAAAATGGACATGGTGCAGGAATTATTTCATCTTCTGTGCCTAGAATATAAATGACTATATATCATGCATGTATTTTTATGGCATAGATCAACTCACAGAGAAACATCACTTGTTCTGAGATACAGTATCAATTGATCAGGAAAATAGAAGTGGCTGTCTAAGACTTTCATGGCTCTGTCAGAAACCCAAACAAGCTCCATGTTGACATCTCCATTGTGTATACCGATGGCTGATTTTCAGAAGTGTAGGATGGGTGTGGGAAAGACAGCAAGAGTGCTTTGTATGACAGTCTCTGCGCTGGCATCTATATTGGCTAAAGAAACTGTATTTAGGCAAGCATTTAGGGTGTATTCCACAGAAAGTTAGCATGCCATTAAATGTTTAATGATACAGTCCTTTGCATGATGACTTGGAAGTCCCTCTGAAGTCAACAAGATTCACTTGCACATAAATATGGATGCAATTCAACTCCTAGGCTGCGGGGTTTAGTAGAACTTGTGCATTCAGCCGCTTGGTGTGCAAGGGTCCTACGTTCAATGCGTTTTCATGAAAAGGATCTAAGGCAGTCGGGGTAGGAAAGACCTTGAAGTTCCATTGCCATTCCAGATACTTAATGCAAGTATACTGGCTGCGAATTCTGAGTTGTAGCCCGTATATCTGCAGGACAGCCGGTGGGAGAAGCTTGTGCTAGGTGGACCATTGAACCGCTTCTTCGTTTGGGTAGAGCTGTCTTTTACAAATCCATATTGCATAAGATGCAAATGCAGATTTTATATTAGAATATGTGTATGAATTAGATAATATGGGGCTGGCCCTGAGTGATGAGAAAAGTGGATTCACATGTTACATTATATTATGACATGGAAAACACTTTCATGTGGCATCCAATATGAAACCAGTGTATAAATAGTAAAGATGAAGTGGTTTTTCATTCTTTATGCAAATGATGCCAAGTACAGCATAATACCTGCATGGAAGGTTGCAACCAATGTGAAATCTGCATGTAAACCTAAAAAGTAAAGTATGAAATCATTTGCATTGTGTGTACATGATATATATGTGAAATGAGACATTTGCAGCAGAAGTAGTCATGCCATAAACAACGATAGCAAGTGTCTCCTGTTCATTTCTTGTATGGAAGTGGGATCTACGTTGGTATTATAAATGGCCTCAGAAACTCCTATTGCCATCCTGATGAGGATAGTTTGCTGCATTATTAGATATCCTCTCTCTCACCACACCCTGCATTTAATGCTTCTGTACAAGGCAGCTAATAGGGTTCTTAAAACATGTTGGGATCATAATACAATTCCTCTTCACTGACTTTGCAAGTGAATCTAAGGTGTGCATTCTTCCAAATTTAGTTTTTTCAAGGTCATCTGGTTAGAATATTTTCATTTCTGAATAATAAACACCGACTGACTGAGGACACACGCTCACACACATCCAAGATGGGCAGCATTGTTCCCTGACAAGGGGTGGGTGAAATGCCTCATTACCAAGCCAAGTCTCATCAAAAATACCCAAATGAAAAGAAAAGCTGCTTTCCTTCAAGAGGATTCATCTTTAATTTCCATTAGTTGCTCATGGAAATTTACTAGGGCAAAACCAGTTTAAAGCCAGGGGAGGCTGGAAAGAGACAGAGGGATTGAAAGAGGGTGAGGGACTATATCTCAGCAAACTGTATTTGTCATCAATTCTCTTCTCATAAACTGATAGCTAACAAAGGCAATTAAGGATGCACTCTTAGAATAGCAAACACTGTTTTAGTCAACTTCTAAGCTGACTAAAGAAAGCTCAAAAACCCCTGAGGTTATTCTTACGAAGGAAAACATAATCATCATGAAATGTAGCATTCAGTCATGCATGAGTCTGCAGCTTAAATCTGCTACAGATCCATATTCCCCTCTAGCAGAAGAGGCTTTCTCCAAGGTAAGTGCCTATGTATCCTAAGCAGCACCATTCTGTTAAAAGAACAGCAGTCTCACATTAAAGTTCTGTAAAGGAAATAGAATCGATGACTCTAGTATGGGCCATTCTGCTATGTTGCCAGTTAGTCCTGGCAGGTAAGTCTTTGTCACCTCTATGTGACCTGGTTCTTCAGGTGATCTCTTGAGAAACAATGGTTTTCATGTGACTCTCTCTCCAACATCTTAGTTATGATCCTAGTGAACTCAACAGCTGATTTATTTATTTATTTATTTATTTATTTATTTATTAAAACATTTCTATGCCGCCCCTTGCCGAAGCCTCGGGGCGGCTTACAACACAATAAAATACAATAAAATACAAAAATAACAATATAAAATTAAAATTAACAATATAAAATAAATAAAAAATATAAAAGAAGTCGCCCTGGCCAGATAAATAAGCAAATATTGTTAACAATTAAAATGACGTTTAAATAAAAGGGTCTTCACCTGGCGCCGAAAAACAAATAACAATGGCGCCAGGCGGACCTCTCTGGGGAGCGCATTCCATAGATTGGGCGCCACCGCAGAGAAAGCCCTCCTCCGAGTACCCACCCTCCTAATTTCTTTCACGGAGGGTTCCCGGAGAAGGGCCTCTCCCGCCGATCTCAGGGGGCGGCTGGGCATATAAGGATGTAAGCGCTCCTTCAGGTAACCAGGACCCAAGCCGTTTAGGGCTTTATAGGTCATCACCAACACCTTGATTGGCAACACTACTCTAGCCAAAATAGGACCAGTGAGAAAAGGGAGACCTAAGTGTGCTCAGGAGACACCCAGGTTTTGCAGAAACGTATTTAGGAAGCATAAAGCAAAGAAACAAAAACAGCCAGTGAGGACTGAGTATGCCCACAGGATGCTGAGTACCTGATGGAAAGGGGGACATGGAATGAAAAATCCTTGGATCCTGAACAAAGGAATTCCACACTGCAACAGTTGGTTACCGGTTCTCCTTTTACCTACAGCAGCAACATACTGCCTCCCTGCACAAATGCAGTATACTTCTGAATACCAGATGCTTAGAAGAAACAAGCTGAGGAAGTCATCATCCCATGCCCTGCTTCTGAGCTTTCAGAGCTATCTGGCTCTTTCATGATCCTGGATGTCATATCTCTGTTGGAAGAATATTTGGAGGAACATCTAATGACCCTAGATGTGAAAGGCAACAAAGTGAAGCCCATTCTGGGAAACTGTGATATGTACCAGAAATAGCCTGTGCCCTCCAGAGAGATAACTGTGGCCCCAATCCCCACAAAGTGGATTGTGGGGATGAGCCACCACCTACCCCAGGAGAGTGGCAATCTGAACAAACATACCACAGTTGGGTTTCTGAGAAAAAGTGCTAGGTTCCAGAGAAATGCTCATCATGAGGAAAGGTCTCCTTGCAAGCAAGGTGCACCTTATGAGGAGGATTTCTCACTGAAGCTGCTGATGAGCCACAGCTGCACTTGGGCACAGCTCAGCAGAGGCTAAACAGATTTGATTATAGTAGACTTAAGTCCAGGCTTGCTAGCTCTTAGAATGACCTTCTGTTAGTTATCAATGGCTTGCATGCAGGAACTGTTCCCTGGATTCCTGAATAGCCCCGTTTCTTGGATTGTACTTGTAATACATTGCTTTCCTCTGCTTTTGACTTCTGCCTGCCTTTTGACCTTTGTGATGGGTTTGCTACATAAATTGCCTCCAGACTGAGCCTGAACCAGCCACAAAAGGACAGGCTGCTGTTGCAAAGAGAATGCTGGACTTGACGGATCTCAGCCTTATGCAGCAAGGCAGACCTTACAATACCACTAGATTGGCTAGTGCAGTTAGGCTCATAGTAAATACAAGAGCAAAGGACATTTTAGTTATCTAAGGTGATGTTTTGGCTTCATAATGCATGTCCATTCTGCAGACTTGTGATGAATGCGGAGGTTCAGTCTCTGTAAAATCTTTTATTGCATGCTGGACATGCTCCTGTGCTGACCCATAACAACAAAACAATCCATTCCAGAAGAATTCATGTAGTTTTTAGCACCATTGTTTCCACATAACAACAATCCTCATCAGGAGGTTTGGGCTGTGGAGTCATCAGTATGCTGATGACACCCAGCTCTACCTCTCATTTACATCTAATCCCAGGTGAGGCAGTGGCTGTCCTGAACTGGTGCCTGGCAGAGGTAATGGGCTGGATGAGGGCCAAGAAACTGAGACTCAGTCCAGATAAGACAGAGGTCCTGTTGGTGGGCAGTTTGGGTCTTCAGGTAAGTGATTTTGGTCCTGTCCTGGATGGGGTAGCACTCCCTCTAAAGGACAGGGTCCACAGCTTGGGAGTGCTCCTTGACCCAGAGCTATCCGTGGAAATCCAGGTGACGGCAGTGGCAAGGAGCGTTTTCCTCCAGCTGGTTCATCAGCTGTGTCCTTACATGGACGAGCACTGCCTAGCAATGGTGATTCATGCGTTGATAACTTCCCGGTTGGATTATTGTAATGCACTCTGTGTGGGGCTGTCCTTGAAAAAAGTCCGGATATTTCAATTGGTACAAAATAGAGCTGCCAGGTTGCTGATGGGGGCCAGACATTATTCTCATATAACTCCAGTCAGCTACACTGGCTCTGAATTGAAGTTTGGGCCCAATGTAAGGTGCTGGTATTAACCTATAAAGCCCTAAACGGCTTAGGTCCAGAATACCTGAAGGATCACCTCCTTCCCTATATTCCCTCATGCCCCTTAAGATCAGCGGGGGAATCCTTGGGGAAGTACGGCGGGTGTCTATCCAGAGGAAGGCCTTCTCCACAGTGGCTTCCAGACTATGGAATGTCCTCCCCAGAGAGGTCCGCCTCACTCCGACTCCTTCTGGCACCAGGTCAAGACCTTTTTATTCAACCATCATTTTAATAATCAAGGGTTTTAGATGTTTTAAGGTTTTTTTTCTTTTTCCTCCCTCCACCGTTGCATTTTCTATTGTTTTCCTCCCTTTTCTAAGTTCACAATGTGTTGTTTTACCTTGTTTTAATAATTGAGGTTTTACTATGGCACTATTGTAATTTTATATTGTGTAAGCTGTCCTGAGCGCTTGGCAGAAAGACAGGATATAAATGCTCGTAATCAATCAATCAATCAATCCAAGGAAAGATGTTCTGCTGCTAAAGTCATTTCTGCTTTAAGACCTAAAATAGGAGCAATTAAAACAATTCAGCTGTAATTATAGAGCAGCTGGTGGTTGTACACATACCTACATTCCAGTGTTTGGATCTTGGATGGGTTCACACAACCTGGTAAACCAACTGTGGTGTAAGCAACATAGTATGGGTTGTCTGAGTGCCACGATGTGCCAGATAGATGAGTGCAGTGGGGAGACAGGGGAGCAGCATCCCTCCACCTGGCTAGAGGGATGCCTGCCTTGAGCTATTGTGATGTGGCCTTGTGGCTTTGCAACATCGCAGGCAGATGCTGATCTCTTACAGAGATCAACTACGAAACTGCTGATCTTCTTACAAAAATATCCCTAAGTCCCTAAGATCAGCATCTGTACCAGAGGACTGGAAAATGGCCAAGGGTTAAACAGGGGCCCAGGAAATTACAGCCCAGTTCCCTTAACATCTGTTCTGTGTAAATTGGTTGAAAGTGCCATTAAAGATAGACTCACCAAGTGTGGTGTCATGGTTAGAGAGTTGGACAGAGGAGCTTGAAGATCCAGGTTCCAGTCCTCACTTGACCATGAAGTTCACCACATGGGTCAGTCACACACCCTCAGCCTTAGTTGCCTCCCAGGGTGGTTGTTGTGAGGTTAAAATGCCTTGGAGACTGACCATATATAAGCTGCCTTGGGTTCCACACACATAGAAGGGGAGGATACAAATAGGATATTAATTTAACAACAACAGAAGGGCAAACCTACTGGAAAAGAATCAGCAAGGTTTCTGCGAAGTAAGTCCTGTATCACTCACCTATTTGAGCTCTTTGAGTGTCAAGAAGCACATGGAAGGGGCAATTCAGTATACATTGTTTAGAAGCAAGCTTTTGACAAATTCTCTCACCAAAGATTCCTGAGCAAACCTCACAGTTGTGGAATGGGGATGGGCTCCTCTTATGGTTCTGTAACCAGTTAAAGAACAGGAAGCAGAATGTGAGGGTCACTGGTAATTTTTACCAATGGAAGCATGTAAACAGCAGGGTCCCACACGATTCTCTGTTGGGACCAATGCTTTTCAACCTATTCATAAATGACCCGGATTTATTTATTTATTTAAAACATTTGTATGCCACCCAATTGTGCCACAGCACCTCTGGGTGGCTCACATTCACAAGATAAAAACACAATAAAAACCAATCACATCATATTTGAAATAGAATGTCAATAAAATACAGGCAGAAATACAAACAAAGGTCAAATGGAATTAATTATTAATACATACACTTTTTTACGGAAGGTTTTCTAGCATGGCAAAGAAGGCGCCAGGTGAATCTCTTTGGGGAGAGCGTTCCAGATATGGGGAGCAGCTGCAGAAAAGGGCCTCCTGTAGGAGCGGGCAGTGAGGTGGCCAAGTTTGCTGATGGTTAGAATAAAAAGGGATTGTGAGTAGCTCCAAATGAATCTCTCCAAGCTGACAGAATGGACATCAAAATGGCAAATGTCGTTCAGGATAAAATAATGCGTGTTGGAGGGAAAAATTCCCAGCTTCAAGTAGCTGCTGATAAGACCTTAGCTAGCAGTGATTGATAAAAATGTCAACTCAAAGCACAGCTGCTGTGCAAAAGGCAAACCCCATGATAGGCATAATTAGGAAAGAGAATTGGAAATGCAATGCCAAGATCATACTCCCCTTGGACATATCTTTGGTGTGAGTATTGTATACATTTCTGGTCACTACACCTGAAAAAGGACATTATTAAGTTGGAAGAACGGCAAAGAAAGAACTGCAAATAAATTGATTAAGAGGTTGGAGTAACTCCCTTATCAGGAGTGCTTATAACAGCTGGGATTGTTTGGCTTAGAAGAAAGGCCAGTATGGGAAAGCATGAAAGGTGTTCAGAATTATATATGCAGTGGAGAAAGTAGAAAGGAATAATTTTTTCTTCACCATTTCCCATAATACTAGAACCCATGAATCTGATTAGTGGGACTGATCCAGGACTGATGAAGAAAGCATTTCCTCACCGCACATAATCAAACTATGGGATTCACTTCCAGAAGATGGCTTTAAAGGGGGACTGGACAAATTCATGGGGGAGAAGGCTGTCCGTGGCTTCTAGGCTTGTTGGCTATGTGCTTCTTTTATTATCAGAGAGGGAGCAAATGGTACACCAGTTGCTGGGCAGCTTGCCCCCATGCTGCTCGAGGAATCCTGCAGAAAGTTGCATTGCAACTGGACTGGATGGGCAATCGGACATGCTGACCCAACCTGGCTTTTCTCACGTTTCTACAGGAAAAACCTCTCTGTGAGGGTATTTCTTCTAGCACGTGAAGACAAGTTGTCTGACAATAGAAGGCAGCTTCGTGGGCTCACGGTGAACACTGGGTACACAAAGGGGCTTGGTGGGGCTTTGGAGTCTCTCTAAGTGCTTTGGCGGATTGGGGTGTTTCCTGACCTTGCTTGTGCAGATGTCATGTCATGCCTCTTCACAGCTTTTCTCCTACCCATTTGTCTGTTTATTGATCATAGAATCAATATACAAGAACTCTATTGTAAAGCAATTAAGGCGGCTGTTAATAGGCATGATCCATGACTGGAACACGCAAATGTCAAGTTTGGGTTGTGGGTGAAAGAGGATAGAAAATGTTACAGTTGATCTTTTTATTTACAGTTGATCTTTTGTGGTTTCATGTTGTGTGTACACTATTATTTCATTATCAGTGTAACCCAAATTGTATATTTTAAGTGCCTACTCTGATATACACAGTAGACATGCACAATAACAAGCAGATGAAATAAATAGACAGACCAGTATATATACATGGGATAAGAGGAAAGGTGAATGGCAGCAACCCGATATTGATGGTAGTGGAGATGAGGTCATGTCCTTGAAGTCCTCTTTTATTCATTACATGCAGTCCTTTGTTTCCTGGTTCCTGAGCTATCCAGTTTTCCATTCTATAATGCAAATAGCAAAAGCAAACAAACTCAGTAATTTCTCAGAATTCTGATTAAGGAAAATAAGAGTACAACAGCTGCATTTTAGCATATTTTCCTGTTCTGAAAATGGCATACACAGTACAGGTGTATACAAAAATATGTCTTAAAATGAGTTTTGTATTCAGGCTTTCAAGGGTATTTTGGATATTTTCTGGTTTATATCAGTGATGGTAGGTATCTATCACACTCTCATTGACAGCCAAACTTGGCAGGATGGGAACATCAGAAACCCTTTGCAAGATGATGGAGGTACTACCCTGTTTCCCTGAAAATAAGACCTAACCAGAAAATAAGCCCTAGCATGATTTTTCAGGATGTTTGTAATATAAGCCCTACCCCCAAAATAAGCCCCAGTTATCATCAGCCAGACGGATGCATTTAGTACGTTCATTGAAAAGCAATTCAGGATCTGGAGAGTTATGTGTGATGCTCCAGAAGAAGATGAAATGAATGTATTTGAATAAATGTAGATTGTTGTACATGAATAAATGTAGATTGTTGTACATGAAAAAATAAGACATCATCTGAAAATAAGCCCTAGTGCATCTTTTGGAGCAAAAATTAATATAAGACCCGGTCTTATTTTCGGGGAAACCTGGTATGACTAAATTTTTGTGAACTCTGAGATTTATTGCCTTGGGAAATCTCTAGGCAGCTCTGATCTATAAACAAAGTCACCTATTACAGTGCTATTGAAAGAGGATGAATGTCATCCTGATGTCACACTTTAGTCTGAAGTGTTGGCAGAATTTGATGCTGCCTGTGCCCCACTGAACCCATTGCTAGTGCAATGGATAGTTTGTGGTACTTAAGGCAACCAAGCAAGACTGGAAATCCTTGTTTCTGGAACAAGGCAGATGAGCCGAGCTCTGCTGACCTCTGCCAATCTTTAAAAAGACGTTTCTACACATTTCCAGGGCTATTTTAGGAAGTCCTGCTAAATCCCACTAGTGCATTGGAACAAGCAGGAATGTAGCGGCAGTACAGGGCACTGCCTAATATATCCAGACAGGCAGTTACTTAACAAAAGAAGCATCATGGAATAATGTTTTGCCAGAGGAGAGTTTGTGTGCTCTTCCTTCAGAGTCGAAGCGTTCAGGAGCTTTGCGTTACTTGTTCTTAGTGGAACATTTCAAGTCTGAAAAGTGGTTCGTATTTCTAATAGTAACTACAGTATTACCATTGCCATTCTATTTATGGACAATAGATGTAACATGACTCTGAAGCATAAGGTGGAATGACCTGAAGATTCAAAGAAGAGGAGGTGGGTGAGGAAAAGATATGATGTTTATTTATGAATTCTCTTGTACAACAGAGTAGATACTTAACAATGAAAGTAGCAGCAGTGCAGGATACTGTGATTTCTTTAGCTTCTTTGGATATGCATCTAGTAGAAGTAAATAATGCTTTTTAAGCTTTACATAGGATATATTACCTCCCAGTAATTATATCCTATTGGCTTGGGGCTAGCCAATTAAAAATCTGCCCTACACAATCTATGTACCATCCTACATGTCTAGTCTAACCCATGGAATTAATTATGTGCCCAGGAGTGCATATCTGTCTATGGAAGACATTAGAGCATTCTGACAGCAGTCTTTGTAAGTATAGGAATACATCTTTCGGTCACAAGAATTCAAACAGCAGATCTGGAGAGCTGAGACAGACTAGGCCAAGGCTGCATCCTCTGGGGAATGATGAAGGTCAGAGACTTTTGAGCCAGCAGTATTGAACCCCTTTCACTCTGAGCACCAAAGTCCATTTCAGAGAACCTCTCAGGGGCTGCATTCCAGGGGTAGGTGAGGCCAAAAGCAAACGTGACAAGGCCAAAGCAAAATGGGAGGCTTAAAATTGACAGTGTATTTTAGCTGAAACCTCTTAGCACCAGTAACTAAGCCTTAGGAGGGTCATTTAGGCCTTTCAGAACTGGAGAAAGCTGCACAAAAGCTAGGCAACCCCATGACTGGAGGTTGGAAGGGCTGGAACCAGGGGACTGACTAGAACCTCACAGAGACCAGGCTTGGCACCGGGCCTGAAGTTCTGCTTCCCTGGTTTACTAATACTGGTGGTGAGCTATTCTGTAGCTCTCAAGAAAGAGGGAAAAGGGGAGGCATATGGGGAGAAGCACCTTGGTTGCCCATATCTCAGCTTGCTAGCATATTCTTTCCTTGGGTGACCTTTAATTGTAATCACATCCCTCACTTTGCAAAGGATAGCTCTTACCTAACTAAATGGAGGAGGGGGAGGAATTATGCATTTCCAGCTGGTATGTTAATTGGATGCTGCTTATTCAACGTTACAGATGTGAAGCAAACCCATCACTTGTTCTGTGTGAGACACTTTTCAATTAGGACAGTTATGAAAAACTTTAGGCCTGCACATTCTTTTTATGAGAAACTGAATATTATCATATTAAAATCATTACTGAGCAAGAGGCAGCATATTTGTTCCAAAGACTGTCAATAGTCTTAATGGCAGTAGTCTTGGAAACTCGCATCTGCCGCAGGATTAATTACACACACAAAACATTATCATTTCCCCACATCTCCTATGCGGTTCACAGTCTGCTATAATGATTAATGGGCCTGTATGACATACAAAAGAATAAACAGAAATGTTACTCAGTGGTGGAAAAAACCCTGTTCCTGTTCCTGAACTGAACAACTTCAGAGATTCGCGTGTTGCATGCTTTTCTGGTGCTCTTTTACAGCCCAGAGCCTACAAACAGATTGTGCAAAAATTGAGATGAGTCAACGGCAAACCCTTCTCTGCCCAAGGATGGGTTTTAGGGCCACTGATGTGCGCAGGTGGGTCTCCAGATGCCTTTTGAAGGACAGCCGCCCAGAGGAAGCTCCCCCAGGCAAGCCATTTGTATTCTTTGTATTTTAGGCAGCATAGGTTGCCAAAATCGATATGCTTACTAGGCAAGTCACTAAAATATGTAATTGAAGGATTAGCCCTCTTCATGTAAGGGGCTTAGGTTAAACAATAAAGCAGTTTTCTTTCTTGAAAGGCAACTGAAAATCTTTTACTATATATACATTATACTATAGAATGAAAATCCCACCATATAGATTGCTAGTACCTCAGAATATGTGACTCGTTTCCTCAAATCTATTTATTGCCTTCTTACTTCTACTACAAGCTCCATGCTGTTGCCTTCAGAAGCTTTCCAGAACTTAAGTTTTTTTCCCCTTTTTGTCATAATTTGTCACCACTGTTATAAATTCTACAACCTTTGGAGACCCGAGAATCTTTGTCTTTTCATCACAATACCCCTCCCGCTTCCTACTCTCTGTTGCGATGCCTGGTATCTCTCCCACAGCAACACATGCCCTTTCTTAGCCTTTAAATGTTGCCCAAAGTCACATTTTGCATAAGCAGCCAATCCCATTTTAGTTGTTTACAGAACAGTATCTGGGATTTATTGTTTCCTTCTTAAAATCATGGCAGTTTAAGATGGTGGTGTATCAACTGTGTTAATATGGTTGCTTGAGTGGTACCTAGGTGACTTTCATTTAAAACCTTGGCCCATCCTTGGACTCACAGGCCAAATTGCTCTCTCTGAACCTCAATGGTCCATAAAATGAGAATAATAATACTACCCACATCAGTCACAGGGATGAAATGAGACATCACACTATGGATAAAAACACGGCATATGTGAATTCACTGATGCCAACAGAATGTGATTCTCAGTATTAAACATTTGTGCTGATGTTACTTGCATGCAATGCTGGGCTGAGGTTACATCAATGCTGTTCCAGCCTAATGTTTTGCGTGGTTGCCCTGGTGTAGGAGTTGTTATTTGCTAGCACAGCAAATCTTGGGGTTGTGTATAACACAGAAGAGCATAAGGGGAGTTTTAATGCAATTCTGAATTAACCAAGCATTTAGAACTGCGTAAATGTGCACACGGAAGGGGATGGGTTAGGAAAAGATGAGTGGAAGGCTAGTAATGCAAGGTGACCAGCATTAGTTGGAACACGGGCAGGAATGGTATGCTTAACAGTACTGTGATTGTACTGCAAGACAAGGAAGGGTGATTTGAAGCAATTATTAGATAATTTTTAGCTCACCTCTAAAGGTCTGTAAAAGCCACCTTTTGATGGGTCAAAGGCAGTGATTCCCCATTAAGAAAAAATTCTGGGTTCAGACAGCATCTTAATGTATACTCGAGGGCTGAATGTAGGTTGGCTTTGAACCACGGGTTAGTGCTAAAGTACATATTGTTATGTCGTCCAAATGCAGTAGAGATAACAAGCAATGGTGAACAATCTGTAGTTGACAACCCAGCATCAAACCATGGATTCACGTCATGCGTTGTTCATGGTAAATAATCTATGGCTTGCTAACACAGCTGGGTTCATGCAACACAAAGACCTATGTTCCAACAACAAGAAGAACACGTGCAACAAGAACAACAACAACAAATATTTCAGTTACACCTCGCACTCAACTCCTGAGTGCACATTATTGTGTCATCTGAACCCAGTGCTGATCTTATCATAGTTGTGTACAAACTGTGTAACTCTAACAGAGGGTGCGGGAGCCTTGCTGCAGCTGAAGCAGGCCCATGGAGGCAAGCTGCCTCCTGATGCTGGCTCTGCACATGCCTGTCCATGTGGGGGGGGTTTCTTCTCAAAGCAAGCCCACAGGTTCCTGTGCACTCTGGTGCTGGAGAGCAGAGTTCCTTCTCTTGCATACAACAAAACACAACATGTTCTTGGAATGGCGATGCATTGCAGTGAAAGGGGTAGCCTTACATTGCTATTTTTCTTTTTTATCAGCCATCTTGAGCACTCCTATGGTAGAGCACAGAACTTTCAGAGATATACATACACGTGTGTGTGTGACATCATTTAAAATAGTTTCAGAATTAACAACGTGTGTACCTGTGTCTCAGCTGAACGGTTTAATACCACCTTTCCCCAACCTGGTGCTCCCTCAGGTGTTTTGGACTATAACGCCCAGCATTTCTAAGCATTGGCTATGTTGCCTAAGACTGATGGAAGCTGAAGTCCAAAAAATCTGGGTATCAATTTATTTATTTATTTAAAACAGTTTTATGCCATCCCCATCGCAACAAAGCCTCGGGGCGGCTCACAACAGAAACAAAATATACAAATATAACAATTATACAACAAAAATATTAAAACCCGGTGCATCTCAGCTTAAAAGATTTAAAATCCTATAAATACCAATAAATTAATAATTAAAATAAGTTTTAAATAAAAAGGTCGTAGCCTGGCGCCGAAAAACAAATAACGACGGCGCCAGGCGGACCTCTCTGGGGAGCGCATTCCATAGATGGGGCGCCACCGCAGAGAAAGCCCTCCTCCGGGTACTCACCCTCCTAATATCCTTCACAGAGGTTTCCCAGAGAAGGACACCTCAAGGGGCAGGATGGCATATATGGACGCAGGCGTTCCTTTAGGTACCCAGGACCCAAGCCGTTGAGGGCTTTGTAGGTCATAACCAACAGCTTGAATTGGGCCCAGACTTCAATCAAGAGCCAGTGGAGCTGACGGAGAACTGGGGTTATATGAGAACAACACCCAGTTCCCGTCAGCAGCCTGGCAGCTCTACTCTGCACCAATTGAAGTAAATCTAATCGGGAAGTTACCAACGCGTGTGTCACTGTCGCCAGGCAGTCGTTCTCCAGGAAGGGACGCAGCTGATGGATCAGCCAAAGCTGAAGGAAAGCGCTCCTCGTCACCGCTGTCACCTGAGCTTCTAGAGACAGCTCAGGGTCGAGGAACACTCCTAAGCTGTGAACCCTGTCCCTCAGAAGGAGTGCAACCCCATTTAGGACAAGGCCCAAGTCCCCCATCCCGAGGCCCGAACCACCCACCTACAGGACCTCCATCTTGTCTGAATTGAGCTTCAGTTTATTGGCCCTCATCAAGCCCATTACCTCGGCCAGGCACCGGTTCAGCACAGCCACTGCCTCACCTGGATTGGTGGAAAACGAAAGGTAGAGCTGGGTATCATCAGCGTACTGATGATTCTGCAGCCCACACCTCCTGATGACCTCTCCCAGCGGTTTCATGTAGATGTTGAATAGCAAGGGGGACAAGATGAACCCCTGTGGAACTCCATGGCATAACTGCCATGGTGCAGAGCCATAGTCCCCCAGCACCACCTTCTGAAATCGGCCGTTCAGATAGGAGCGGAACCACCGCCAAGCAGTGCCTCCAATTCCCAATCCCGCTAGCCTATTCAGAAGGATACCATGGTATCGAAAGCCGCTGAGCGGTCCAGGAGAACTAAGAGGGACGCACTCCCCCTGTCTCTCTCCCTGCACTGGTCATCGTACAGGGTGACCAAGGCAGATTCAGCGCTGTACCCAGGTCTGAAGCCAGACTGAAATGGGTCCAGATAATCAGTTTCATCCAAGAGTGCTTGGAGTTGTCCCGCCACCACCCGCTCTAGCACCTTGCCCAGGAACGGGATGTTGGCCACTGGTCTATAATTGGCGGCCACCTCTGGATCCAGAGATGCCTTCTTTAGGACTGGCCGGACTACCACCTCCTTTAAAGGGGCAGGTACCCGGCCGTCTCTTAAAGAGGCATTGACCACCTCCAGGATCCAGGTCCCAATCCCGTCCTTGGCTTTCTTAAGCAGCCAAGATGGGCATGGGTCTGGTAAGCAAGTGGTAGGGCGTACTTGTCCAAGCACTTGTCCACATCATCAGGCCTCAACAACTGAAATTCATCCATTAATTGTGGACTTGATGGCGTCGTTGGCATCTCCTCAGTAGAATCTGGTTCAATAGTAGAGTCAAGCTCGAATTATTTACAAGTAATAGGATCAGAAGCATCTATATCAGTATAATTGTTAGTTGTTCACCTGGTTCTATAAAAAAACCAGGTGTTCAGATTGTCAGTGACTGAAGTACTGGAGAAAACAAGAACGGAGGAATGCAACACAGGAAGGGGAAGAGCAGTTTTTTATCTCTGAAAAGTGGCAGCTCTGAAGGTGCATCTAGATGGGGGCAATTCTGTGCCTTCACTGCACTTTTTTGGAATATGTTGTAGAAATAAGACTGATTGCTGGCACAACTGGAAACTAACACTTCCAAGAGAACCCCCACAAATGAGCCAAACTGCTAATTTTGGTAACAGAAGAAATCATGGCTTCAGCAGAAGTTCCCTTCTGGTAGCGCTGCTGACCTCTCCTGTCCCAGAAACAAGCATTTTGGCTCCCTTCTGATTCTGTAGAATGCATTAGTTTCCTGTTGGGCCACCAAGGGCAACACAGCTGGGACAAGGGCCATGCTGGATTGTTCTCTTCTTAATGGGTCCTGTGCAAAAAGCGCAAAGATGGAAGAAGAGGTGGGAAGACACAGGAGGTTTATGAGTAGAAAAGAGCATCATCTGAGCCCCTCATAATATTCTGGGCATGAGGAGGGTTGGTGACACAAGTGGCACTTCAGTGAGTTTGAAGTTTTCAGAAGCACCCCAAGGAAGTCCTCTATAACCACTGAGGGCTCTGTGCACCACAGAGACTAGCACATGTCTTCTGGCATATGCTTTCATGGACATTGGCCATTTCATTAGATGCATCTACATCCACTATCTGTGTTTCCTATAATAAGAATGGAAGTGATGCTACTTTTGCAAAGCCTCCAGAAGCGGTCACTGTTGAAGATACTCATTTAGATGTACCAAACCCAGCAAGTTTCTTTATTAGCTGCATATATATTTATCCTGATGCATGGAAAGAAAACTATGGATTTCAGCAATGTGGTTGCAGAGAAGGATTCAGGTTTTTTTAAAGAAAAGAACAAATGGAAAGATTAAAAATGAGCTTTTTCAACCATAAAATTATTAATTGGTCTGCCTTGTAAAAAATGATGCTTCTACAACCTCATTAATGTCAAAGACATGATTTGTTGTTTTTGTGTAGCAAAAACCAGTCAATTGTAGCAGTGTGGGTGTACAAACGAATGATATTAAGTGATCAAATTTGCACAGAAAGCATCGTTTGTATATGTCCTGTCACAGTCTGTGTTTTGAGTACTAAATAATGCTAATCTTCCCTTTAATAACTTCAAGTCCCAACCTGATTTTCACCCTGAAGTTTATAGCCCTTAATTGTTTTTGTTTTTTGTTCTTTTATATCAGCACTACCTAGTGGGCACAGATATGGGGACCATCCCTAGTCTTCTGGATTTCAAAACTGCAGGTGAAGATGCATTTCCAACCATGCCCACTATGGCCAAATTTGGTGTAATTATGCATGCACAGAAACCTGCTCCTGATGGTCTGCATATGCCAAAGATGGGCTGACAGGTGTCATTGACAGGACCAAGCAAGGAGGGGCTGTCTCACTTCCTCTTCCTCCACCTTGCATTTTCGGTACACATGGGTGGCTGATGGGTGGGGGGTGGGAACTCAAGGGGGAAATGGTTTGGTCACTAACCAAGGGCACCAGCAAACAGTTAAGCTGTCCTAAGTCTACACCACACAGAAATGGACCTCATGTTTGTAAGGTAAGAAAGATAAGCAGGTTTGCCTAGGAACATGGTGTGCCAGAAAAGTGGGGTCACATCTTAACCCTCACTCTTTCCCTATTGTTGCCTATGGAGTGCAGCAGCCTGCTCCTGAGTCAGTCCTGAGTCTGGTCCCCTTCCTGACTGTACCTGGATGTCTGTACTGCTTCCCAGATGCTCCAGTCGCACAGAGATTTTATAAAACAAAATCATACCCCCTCCATGTATTTTTGCACTGCCATCTGGTTTCCAAAAGTGAACAAGGAGATGGACACATTCCTTGGGCAATGGGAACAAAGTTAGAAATCATGTGACTGTTGCTAGGCAGCTGATGGCAGTAGAGGTTCAAGGCTAGAACTGGCTACTTGGACGGCTGCCCTTGCCAGGGAACTCGATGTTGCTTCCATACCAACAATGCAAAAATGATGATCCTGGGTCCAAATGACTGGAGAAGCCACAGCGAAGCATGGAAAACTTAGGCAGACCGTTAATTCTCTCTGTGGTTCCAGCAAGCCAAGCCAATCTGGCAGGAACTCCAGAACTGGGTCTGGATGGCTCAATGGCCCCACAATGGTAAGATTTCACTATGGCGTCATTAATATCTTTGACCATATAGAAAAAAGACTGATATGCTGTATAGGTACACTCTACAATTTTCTTCGCCCAAAGTTCAGTACTAGTTGAAAGGTTTAAATAATAGTAATTCCCTTACTTAGGGGATTGTTAAAAAGGGGGGCATTCTGTGATAACAGAGGAAAACATTTTTCTTAATAAACAAATTATTTTTTGCCATTTCTTCCAACTAACCATCTTTCATAGCAATATATAGAACAAATTTTGCTGTGGAAAAGGCTCCCAAAATATGAAAGGTTCACAAACAAGTATGGCTATTTAGAAATGCCAAGTAATACAGTGGGAGAAAAACCTTGGGGGCAGCTTTCCCTTCTGCACACTTTTGTACACACTTTTCTTTATGGCTCCAATAATTCATGGGGTTGTTTATCTCTCAGAGCTTGAGTACACAGCAAACACTGCAGAATTTGAGGAACTGCCTCCAAGCTGGCTGTATAATCCTTGAACTTCTTTGAGAATTACAGGTCATCTGAGTACCAAGACAGCCCCAGAGTGCTGGGAGGAGTATGGGGCTGGAAAACAAAAAGAGCTCTCTCAATGCTGCAGGAAGAATTTCCTTTGAATTATTTTGTTCTTGGGTCTGACTGTGTAAATCGAGCAGGCGAGAACAAGCCAGACAACGATGATGGCAAAATTGCATAGAGATCAAAGATCCACTTCTGTGTTTCAGCAACCATTTGACATGGACGAGTTTATTTCAGACACTTACAGCTGAGTAAGCTGCAGGAGCCTCATGAAACAGCATTCGGAAGAACAGAGATGAATAACAGATCTCTTGAAGTGTTCGCCCAGCTAATGTAAATCAGCACACACAGTACCCTGGCTTGTTTTTTTCTTTTTCATCCTCTTAGCCAACTATCTGCCATCTGTTCAGTAAGGAATGGAATAAATGCCTTTTGATGTATGTTAATATTGTCCTTGGATCGATGAAGAAATGGAAGGCAGGGTAGGTATAAATCACAATAAAGGGAAGCCAGAACATGAGGCCAACTGTAGTTGGACCATCTGAATGGGTCAGACAGAAGTATTGTTCAGACATATTCAGTGGTACCCTTTGCATGCAGCCAATACTCTTTGAGGGGTGGGAATAGAATCACTTCAAAGGCAAAAAGATAATGGCTGGTTCATACAACACCTTAAACCCTTGGGATTCTTAACCAGGCACCATGCTGAACATTCCTGTGAGCCCCATCTCTCCTCTTCCCGGCTCACACCTGGGGTCCCAGAGGACAGCACAGGAGCACGGAGATGTCCTGGGAGACTAGGCAAGCCATTTGGCACTGCCCAGAGCTTGGCTTTTAAAAATTGTGTCTCCGAGGGCAGCCCAGAGCCAGAGAAACAACCCCCAAAACACCCAAGAATTCTGCTGCAAAGAGTGCTTCCCACAGCCCCATCTTAAAAAAAAGAAAAAAGGTACTAGTTTGGGGAAAGACGCCTTGTCAGCATTTGCCAAGGTAGCGTCTAACAAGACACAGACCCCACAGCACTGTTTATGTAGGGAACTTAAAGTTATCTTTTCTATTTGACAGCACTACAGTGCAGAAAACAAACGAGTGAAAACATGCCCTTCTAGTGTGTACACTCTGGGTTGTTCGTATTTTAACTGGATGCTTCTTATAGTGGCCTCAAGTTTCCCTTTCCTTCTTGCTGTAACAGTTTGTTTAAGAACTGAAAAAGAGTCCAGAATTTCAATACTTCAGCTGAATATTCTGTTTCAGTTACTCTAGGTGTGGTCCAGCGGTCCACTCTGAAATGTAGGTCTTATTTCATTAATTCTGGTGATTAAAAATCTTGAAGGTGGAAGGGAGAAACCACATTTGCTAAACATGTCACAATATATCTTCAAGAAGTGTGGGAAAGTTCAGTTCTCCACGAACCCTTCCTGTTTTTCCCCTTGGCACGCTCTCTTTGCCATTTATTCCCTGAACTCTGACACATCACAGCTGTCTGCAGTGTCCCTGTCAGGCCACCATACAGCTGCAGCTTCAAATCCCAAAAGGGTAAGACAAAGTCAAGAGTTGCATGAGCTCTAGCAGAACTGTAAAGCAAGCCTTTGGAGTTCTGCCAGCAGAAGAGTGTGGGATTTTTCCTGTTTGTTGGGATTGCAAATTTACACAGAACGAACACCAAGGTCAGCAGAGATTTTGTTCTCCACTTCAGGCCCCGTCAGTAGTGCTTTGGTGCAGCGTGTTCCGTCTGCATGAGGTTCATGTGGGAGGGTCATGCTGCTTCCAAACCGAGCTATCTTGAGTGCATGAACTGGCCTTGCATGACCATTCCTAGAAAAAACCAGCAGTGCAAATTTATACATATAGTGCCTGGACCTGAAAATCATCATCAGAAGGCCCTTCCCAAATGCCCCTGCCAAATGCGGTGAGAGGGATTGTTGCTACGGGAAGGGCCTTTCCAGAGGTCGCATCTTATCTGAAGAATTCTCTCCCTAGACAGACTTGCTTCCAGCATCTACACTGAGACTGGGAACTCTCAGTGCAGTGAGTTTCTTGTTCAGATGTTCTCCACTCCTTTCTCCCCTCTCTTGCCCCGCCCCCAATTGTCACCTTGTCTTATTCTCTTTTATTGGTTTTACTATGTTTTTATTCCACTGTTTTTCTTCTGTTGCAGGTTTTATATTTATGTTTTATTTGCATCCTTTATGTCTTTAATGTTGAGTGTAAACCATACAAATAGGGTGTGGTTTGGTGTGGTTTGGTTTTGGAATGGCACGTAAATAAATAAATAAATAAATAAATGCTTCTTACGAATTCAATGCTATTCAGTCCCAGGAAAGCAGACATAAGGTTGCACCCTAAATGAGCCAGCCTATATACTAGGCATGCGTGCCCATTTGGAAGCACTCCGGGTCTTCACAGGGATGCAAATTGGGGCAGGAGTGATGGATGGGAGCAGATTCTGAACTCAAATGCCCATTTCCTCCATGGCAAGACGCAGCACTAAAACGAACGCTTCACAAGCTGTACCGCATGTGAATGGCATCCATTCCAATTCCTTTCCACACCCCGAAATACAATTCTAAATTTTCTGTCAAATAAATCACTGGCAAAATTCTGTTATTAGCAATACAACAAAAGCAGGAAGTTTTCAGTGATGCTATTCCTGCACCAGAAGACACTGTTCACGACTTACTTCCTAGAGGCTCTTGTGAAAAGCTCGAGTTAGAAATGCTGTCCCTAAATTTTATCAGACGTCACTGAGCCTCAGTCATTCTGTAATCTTTTTGCTGGAGGACTACTACCCTAAAGGTGTGGACTGGGGACGTACACGTTTGAGCGGTGTGTGAGTGTGTTCCAGAGCTTTGCACTCCTCGTGCTGTGGGGGCAGGACAGGGGGAGAAAGGGGCCACAGCAGGAGAAGGTAAACAGACGCAGAATGTGCCCAGACGTAGGCGCGGGCATTGTTGGAAGAGCACAGAATGGATGCACGCCTTTTCCATTCATATACTTTGTTTGACCTTCGAAGGATTATTCTGCTCTATACATCAATGCTGCGAGGATCTGTTGAGAATGTATTTATACAATAGTTAATGTTTTCACTCGCACTCCAAAAAGCCTTTTTAAAACATTGTACAGTCCTTTGCTGATACCCTATTCATGCTTTGCCTGATTTCCTCCCCCCATCCCAGCTTTGTCTTCAACAAAACACATTCTTCTTTTCTCCACTCCAAGGGATTATTTGCATGAACATTTGCATTTAAATGGATGCGGGAAGGGCATTAACAACACCTCCACTAACAAAGCCTCTCTCTCTCTCTCTCTCTCTCTCTCTCTCTCTCTCTCTCTCTCTCTCACACACACACACACACACACACACACACACACACACACACAGACTCCCAACAAAAACCCAATAACATCATCATTAACACTCCCCTTCCCTTAGTATTTTCAGCTGCCAGCAATCAAAACAAAAAAGTAGCGATAATCAGTTATTGTTTTGTGAGTGGAATCATTCAGTATCTGTGTTTAGAAACAGATTTAAAAAAAATATCTATGCTGGATATTCCTGAAGCATTGCAATGGTCTTTAAAAGTCTAATGTGAAAAGGGCGGCTTAGTAAAGCAGTGTGATATGTATTGATCAATCTTTGATTATGAGGGCTTGAATAAAGGAAAGCACAGATGCTTTCAGGATTCCTCTTGATATATGATTGGTATGATTCCAGGAAGTAAAACATATTGGACTCTGGTATGTATTCTGTTCTTCCTGGAAAGGTTCTAACAATAGGAAATGGCTTCGACATATTAGAGGTTCTGTATGTCTGGAAGTGAAATAAAACAGTTGTGACTTCCATATGAAGCTACATTATCATTTAGTTTTATGAGTGAGAAAATAGAGCTCGACTTAGCTAAAAAGCTTCTATTGCAGAATAATATGTCCTTGTTATTGTTAAACATAACATAATTACAATTGTCTGATTGAATATATATTATTTATATAGTGGCACATGATTTAACATAAATAATTTACCCTGGATGCAGACTTAATTTCTAATTAACTTTTAGCCCTGTTAGCTTGCAAAGCTGTTTTAGATTAAAAAGTTCTCTACTTCATATTGAGTCCTTAAGGGGGAGCAACTGAAGTAATTACAGACATCCACTTACAACATTCCTGTATTTAGTGCTTGGAAAGTCTTATCAATCCAAGAACTAAATGCCATACTAAACTGGGAAAGTTGGTAAGTTTGAGTTATTGCCATCCTAACTTCCATGTACAGGTCAATTCATGCATGGAGTTCCTATAGCCATAACAGCCTCATCATCATCATCATCATCATCATCATCATCATCATCATCCCACTGGAAGTACCTAGAGTGGAATAAAATATAATCATAAAATCATTTATATGGGTATATAATCCATACAATACAAATACAGACAACAGTAACACTTAAAGGAAATCACAAGCAGTACAAGATGTTAGATTTAAAACTAGCAAAAATGAAACTAGGTGTTAGGTGTCAAGAGTGGCCACCGGGACAAGGTGCCAGCATGCACATCCACAGTATACAGTGTTGATGGGAACACAAGCTCTTACAGTGAAGATGAAATGGTTGTGGAATCAGTATCAGAGCAAGGTTAAGGAATATCTGGGGAACAAGGAGCAGAGTTGTCAGTCCAGAGAATGGAGGTGATGGTCAACTGGTCCATGGGAATGAAGAAACAGAGAACAGGAAGTGAAGTTGACAGCTCTGGCTGATGAGAGCCCCGGTCTACCAATAGCGGCCAGGAGGAGGAGACTGAAGCTGGACAGGTTTCACAGCAGGAGCTGAACAGTCTGTCTGACTCAGAGGTCCCTCCCCTTGAGGAGGTGATGCCAGTTTCTAGGAGACAGCATAGGAGGGAAATTCAGTTAACTGAGAAGCAGGAGGATCATGAAAGGACTAGAATTCACAGTGCTCCTCCTGCAGGGAAGCACAGGTGAAAGGAGTATAAAAGAGGAGGAAGACTAAGGGGTGTCAGAGAGGGCTCAACACTTCACTCTGGGTGAACTCAGAGATCTGGAACAATAAAGTCTTGTGGAAAAGCAACTCGGGAGTAGTGTATTTGGGAGAAGAACTACAGCTTAAGACATAAGGCATGAAAAACCTATTAAAATAAACATGATTTCAGTTTCTGGTGAAGGTTGTACAAAGAGAGAATCTGGCAGATTGCAATCAGGAGGGCCTTCCAGAGTTGCAGCACCACCACAGAGGAGGCCCTGTCACTTGTGCCCCAGTGCATTTCCCATATATGATCTTCCCCCTCTGGTGGCTGCTTGCTTGCTTATTCAATGGTTGCCAATTGAGTGATCTCAAATTTCCATATACCTATTGCATTTTTATTTAAATTATAATAATTATTTCCCAGTGTTTATCTAAATTTGTAAATCTGTTTCCTGTTTTGTTCTCATTTTTGGGTGAAGCATCAATGGTTATCCTACTACTTAAACATGTGCTGGTTCTACTACTGCAGGGATGGACAATTTCATGCATGTTGACCTGCAAAATCCCATCAGCTTTTTAATATATATATATATATATATATATATATATATATATTCCAAACATATACAATTACATAGAAAAAAATACAGAACAAAGGAAAAACTAACATAAACAGAACAGACCAAAGTGAACAAAATAAACGAAATTGCCAAGGGAATTATTGGGTCCTGGCTACCTGAACGAGCGCTTACGTCCGTATATGCCCGACCGCCCTTTGAGATCTGCGGGAGAGTCCCTTCTCCGGGAACCCTCCATGAAAGAAATTAGGAGAGTAAGTACCCGGAGGAGGGCTTTCTCTGCGGTGGTGCCCAACCTATGGAATTCACTCCCCAAAGAGGTCCGCCTGGCACCGTCGTTACTGGTTTTTCGGCGCCAGGTAAAGACCTTTTTATTTAAACATCATTTCAATTGTTAAAACATATGATCTGGCCTGGGCAACTTCTTCTTCCTTCTCTTTCTCCTCCTATATTTTTATTTTATACTGATAATTTTAATTTTGTATTTGTAAATCAATGTATTTTTTGTATTGTTATATTTAATGGTAATTTATTATGTACTATTGTATTTCAATGTATTTTATCATGTTGTAAGCCGCCCCGAGGTTTCGGCAAGGGGCGGCATAGAAATGTTATAATAATAATAATAATAATAATTACAAACAACACAGCCCATATACTGCAGCCCCCAGAACCAACCCTCTTCATAGCTTCCCATGCACTATGAGAGTTTGCAAAAAAGAAAAGACTAATTATTCTATACATCAACAGATTTTTAACCAGTTCAAATTCTAATGCTTTCTTTCCCCCCAAATCTTATCAGCTTTAACTAGCATAGTCTATGATGGGGGGTGTTGGGGGTTGTTGGCAAATAAATAAATAAAATTTTAAAAAAAATCTGGTGGACCACATGGTGCTCCTTCAACCCCTGCATCACTGCAGAGCAGTTGTTGTTTAGATGGATGCCTTCAGGTAACGGGAAGAAATCTCAAGCGAAGTTGTGATACACCTGTTTGAGAATAGCAAACTATTCTCAAACTGCTGCTAGAAAGGACAGCAGAGAGATGATTTCCCCCCATTGTGGACTGCTAAACTTGTCACATTCATTGCCTTTACCATATGGGTAGAGAAAAGGAAGGGAGAAAAACCACCCTCAGTGAATCACAAAGCATTAGTAGCCCAGCATATGTTACTGTTTTCTTTTAGCTGTCACCTCCAAAGCATTGCCATGTTGCAAAAACATGAAATGAAATTAAGGTTTTACAAGATTACATACAGCCTCTGTCAAAATCTGCAATGTTCTCCACAATTTCAGGGATAATAAAAATAAGGTTTTTCTTATGTTCAGTCATGCTATTGTTTTAAGGCCTTGTGCTTTCAAATAGATCAAATTAGCGAGAACAAAGTTGGTCGAGTAAGGCTATTATCTCCAGAAAACACAAGCCTCCAAGGATATACTCAGCAGAGATCATGAAATAACTCTATCAAAACATTCACAAAAAAGTGGCATTCCTTCTGCCTTACTGAGGATTACCTTTCAACATTTTATATTTGTGAATCTGTACCTGAAATTCCCAGGCACAGCATTTAGTCAGTCTTGTCCAAGAAGAGATCAAGAAAGAGTGGGCAAGCTGACTTTCAGGAATCTTTCATGTCATTACTGATCTTTCAGTGAGGAGTGTCTGATAAGCTTCTAAGCAACCCCAGGGTTCCCCCAAACAGACTTTGAAAACCACAGGCTTTGGGGGGCTTGTGGAATTATAGCACAAGAGCTGCAATATCCTAGAAATGGAGGGATGAAAGCACTGCTTAGGAGGGGCAGGAACTGTTGTGTAATTGGAGAAGATCTAACTTAAAATGAAAGAGAAGGAGATGCAACGGTTGTAGATAAGCTGCTCACATTGTGCAATAGCTCGCTTGTAAATATATGCTGTCCAATTGTATGTAACAGCTACGCAGTGTTTATCAGGGGGCTTCAGATTTAGATTAAGCTGTTAAGATGATAAGGTTAAGGGCATATACAAGGATGCAGACAGCTGGAGCTCTATGCAGAGGCAACATATCTGTGTCTAACACAACAGAGTGTAAGCAAGAGCATGGCTGCCGGTTTAATGTTCCTGCACTCGGATGTGAAAAGGCCTGGTTAGTAGATGCTTACTATTGTGCTCCAAGGCTGGTAATCTCTTGGTTTAGGGTTCAGCAGGTAGTCCTTATACAGGAATTATTGAATATGTATACAAAGTTAGGTAATAAGATGAAACTAAGGCGGCCCAGTCAGTCATGTTTCTGCATTCATTAACAAGGATTTCACTGGTTTAGTTCACTAAAGGGGATGACAGGAAAAAGAAAAGGAGACATGAAATAATTTAATAGTGTGTAATTGGCAAATTAATTAAAGATAAGGTTTTTTGGGAAAATGTACAGCTCTTTTCATTAATGAAAACCATGAATTGTGGCATATCAAGGACATGATGGGCAGACATCATAGAATCACAGATGGAAGGGATAAAGAGGTCACTTAGAGTGACCCCCTGATGCCAGATTGGCCAAGCCACATATGATGAAATGGAAAACTAATTTGATGGTGACTTTTGGATGGTGACTTTTGGAACCCAAGGCAGTAAAGGCTGTGAATGTGGGTTCTGAACATTAGATGCTTTGGATGGGATCCCTCTGCATCTAAACTTGTTTTAAAACTTGTTGATATCAACAGCAGGATGTGTTCCATGAACTGTGGTTTATTTGGGAGGACAAGAAGCAAGATGCAGGCTTGGAAAAGAAGGCTGGATCCCAGCTTTACTATACCTAACATGGTAATCTCTATTATGATTGGAAGAATAGGGTCAGAAGTACAGAGAAGGAGAAACTTGCCATTTCTTTTCCTTTCCCATTCTTCAGACCTGAAAGGCATTTAGTTAATGCTATATACAAACAGGTCCTTATTGGTGTTATTGAATTCTGCTACTATAAATATGTCAATCTCTCTCTAGGAGATCAAATTCCACTGCGTTAACTGTGTGCGCTTTTCAAATAATACTTAATATTATTCTGAATCAAGATTTACATCCCTTGTTGCACTTATCAACTATGCTACTGTTACTGTATGGTATGAATGCCAGTGCCAGCATAAAGTGGTATTTTATGCATATAATTTTGCTTTAGGACAAAAAACCCCTAAAGAGTATATTTTTCCAGTGCATATTATATTTATTTTCTCAAAATGTTTGTATGTAGAGATTAGCTATGAAAAAGTTGATGTGAACAGATTCAACACTGTGATGTAATATTTCAAACATTATAGTGAAGATCAATTGTTAAAGACCACTAAATTCTCATTTCAAATCTTAAAAACTATTGTATAGAATCATGAATGCTATTTATCAAAATGTTGCATTTGATAGTTTCATACATTGGCTTTTGGACATAGTGCAACACAGAAGAGAAATATCTAACATTTGCTTTTCATAGCTTGAAGCAAAAGCTATAATAATGGCCAGGCAAACCTAAACATGTGTGCTCAGAAAGGCTTAAACAAGCCATTGTATTCATAATGCAGTCCTATACACACTAGAAATTCAGAATGACTTATTTTGAACAGATATGCATAAGATTTCATTAAGGTCTTTAAATCAATGCATATAGATATATGGGCTAATTTACTCATTTGCCTATGTGCTGCACTGGCAGTAAAATATACCATGTCACAGCATCCAGCATGCTATTATTTCTCCCCATTTCCTATCAGTAAGATAATAGGACTAAGGTTTTGTTTGAAATGGCTTGGAGATACCAAGAACTGTACAGCCATGTAAGAATGATCAACCACCTACATCTTTCCTCTTACTTCTCTCATTCTAGTTCTTAGAAACAGATTACAGGGAAATGAAGTAGAGTAGAAAAAAAGACCATGGATTAACAACGCTATTGGTTAATACTGGTATAACAGGGGCACTCCGATAACATCAACCACAATTAAGTAATTTGGTGAACAAACAAACCAAAAGTTAGTGAGCAGCAAAACAGAAATTGTTTTCATAGCTTCTACCACTATAAGTTTCCATATATCTGGATCTAGCCACAGAAGTAGATATCGGCTCTACAGAATAATGATATAACCCACAAAACTTGCTATAAACTTCCATGGCTGCTCTTATGGAAAACAAATCAGGCACCAGGGAATTGCTATTATTATTTCAAAATCATACAACGTTGGCTTAAGATAAGGTATAAAAACAGTTTTTAAAGATGATAAGCTATGGAAATAGACAAGTATTTCAAAACTGGGACTCTTGGGAAGAAAATCAAATTATATTATGTACTTATCAAAAACAAAGAAATAAAGATAACAGAATCGATTCTAGCCCATCAAAATTCTGGAGTGAATTGTGTAATCTGGAGCAGATTCCCAGTCTACAGCAGGCACGGCAAAGAGGAGATATTAGTTTAGGCATTTTACTTGCTAGAAATCCATGTATATAAAGGAAGGGAAGTATGCATGAATTGTTGCATGTGAAGTAGCATGTGGGACAGGCTCTCCAAACAGAAGGTGGAGGTGTGATACACACAAGCCAGGGGTCAGCAACCTTTAACACTCAAAGAGCCATTTGGATCTGTTTCTCACACAAAAGAAAACAATGCGAGCCGCAAAACCCTTTGACATCTAAAATGAAGATAACACTGCATATATCATTTTTACCTTAATGCTATGTATATCTTCATTATGATTTAGCTGCAGCTCTTGTTCAGTCACTAAAAACTGTTATTTTTAATCTTACATTACAAACTGGTAGGACTCCTTTCATATATTTTGAATAGGAGAACAACTTTCTGAAGAGTCAAAGCCAGTGCTAAAGGGCTGCATGCATTAAACAGCAAACCCCGTAAGTTCATCAGCGGTAAAAGCAAATGAATCTACCCACGTACCATTAAATGTTTGGTTTTCTTCAGAAACTTTTCTTCGATTTTTCCATGGTGTGGGTGGCCTACGCGGGGGGGGGGGGGGGGATTCTCAGTAAATTGGCGCAGGTCTGCAGATCTGTGGCTGTGCAAGAGATATAGTTGTGCTTAGTGACTGATTAGCAGATAAACAGTCAAGTGCTGTGAATTGTGACAGGTCCCAAGCGCAGCTTTTAAAGAAGAAAGTCCTTTCAGCAGCATTTCCTGTAACATGAGAGCCTGCAAGAACCTTGTTTAGCAGAGGAATGTAGCGATTTACTTAACTAGCTGATTTACTTAACTAGCCAGCGCTGTGTTCCTGAGTGGGTGGAGCTTCGAGCAGATAAGCGGCTGTGCCAGCGCGTGTTTTGAGCGACGGAGCCGCAGCAGAGGAGTAATGTGCAGCTCCGGAGCCACGGGTTGCTGACCCCTGCACTAAGCTATAGGGTGGTTTGCTGAGATCTAAGTCAACATTGACTTGGTTTGCATGTTACACCAATTCATGGATAGTTTTAACCCATGAACTGGTGTCAAGATACTAAAGCAAGTAAGGAAACTCACCACTTCTGCTTTGCATCTACTTGTATAAACACTCCAGGAATGCCACTTGAACAACCCAAGAACATTTGAACCCAGGTCTCCGAAACTTTCTCTCTGTGGATTGCTGTCTTTGTTTGTGTCCCCCACCCCTGCCAATCTTTTCCTCAAAATAAATTCCTTTTTTAAACCTGAACATCTGGTAAACTCTTCTCCATGCAAGCAGCTACACAATTGCAAAACCACAAACTGACTTCTTCTGTTCTCAGGATTTCTACAGCGTTTCATTAGTTCTGGTTTTCTGGTTTAGGGCAGTTCTAAAGCAGGTTCCTCTCCTTCCCAATCTCCCTCCCATTAGTTAGTGCTGTCCTGAAGGGAGTGGGTGCTTGCCAGTCGGGCACAGAAATTTCCCAAGCAGCTGGACAGAGTAGCGTGTGTCAGGAGCTTGATCCTGACCGATGGAAGCCAATCAGTGATTCTTTTGCATTGAGTGACTCTTGTAAAGAGGGAGGAGGATATATCAGCCTTCATCTCAGCCTGCAGCAGCAGGATGCACTTTCAACTACAGGTACCTATTACCTCCCAGGATAAACATACACACACAGAAGTTGTTGATCTCTCCATTGTGAACTGATGGCATGTCAAGAATAAAGTTGCATCTGGATAAAAAGAAACCTCTCTAAGCAAGGTAGGATTAAAAACTTTAACACGCATGTTGCAAGCAATACAATACATTTAGTGCTTTTAAAATGTGAATTGAAAAGTTGTAGGCATAAAAGTAACAACTCCTGCTGTTTTGAGGCACTTGCTTTGATATAGTACAAAAGGTCCCTTAACACCGCAAGAATCCAATTATGTAGCAATATTTTGGCTACAGCAGCATTTTCCCTTAGCTTTGTCAGTGTATCCCAAAGTGAGGCTTTACATTTTGTAATGTCAGAGGAAAAACAGTCAGCATTTTTGTAACTTCTTCAATGGATATTCAGTGGAATTTCACTAACCGAAGCCCCAGGAACTGATGCTGACATTATCATGCTGATGTTCTTGGAGAAAAGAAGAGCAAATGGCAGGATATGTGCATCCCACACCACAAACATTGATGGGTACATTGAACTAGAGGAATTAAAAAGTAGTACAAGACAAGTTCTGTACAGAAGGAAGGAAGGGAGATTCTTTGGTTCTGCATAATTTTAGCTGGTGTTTAGTAGATCACAACCTGAGATGATGTGCTCACAGTCACCTCTTATAGCCTACAGGTGTTCATAGTAATCAATCCACACCTGAGAAAAGGAATACTAAGGTCCCCTAAGGCCCCCAGGATTCATTTTTAAACATGCCTCCTACCTGAACGAGCGCTTACGTCCGTATATGCCCGACCGCCCTTTGAGATCTGCAGGAGAGTCCCTTCTCCGGGAACCCTCCATGAAAGAAATTAGGAGAGTAAGTACTCGGAGGAAGGCTTTCTCTGCGGTGGCACCCAACCTATGGAATTCACTCCCCAAAGAGGTCCGCCTGGCACCGTCGTTACTGGTTTTTCGGCGCCAGGTAAAGACCTTTTTATTTAAACATCATTTTAATTGTTAAAATATATGATCTGGCCAGGGCAACTTCTTCTTCCTTCTCTTTCTTTCTCCTATATTCTTTATTTACTTATTTTATACTGTTAATTTTAATTTTATATTATTGTATCTCAGTGTATTTTTTGTATTTTTGTATTTATTGGTAATTTATTATGTTCTATTGTATTTCAATGTATCTTATTGTGTTGTAAGCCGCCCCAAGGCTTCAGCAAGGGGCGGCATAGAAATGTTATAATAATAATAATAATAATAACAACAATAATTTTAATTAATAAGCCTGGATTATCATCTTTCAGCTGTAATCTTTCAGTTCCTATTTCAAGGGCTACAGACCAATCCAGGCCTCCTTACTGCTTCCTGATAGGGAGGTCTTCAGGAAGAGATGGGGATCTGCCCTTATAGTGCCCTCTCCTTAGTGGCATGTAAACCTAAAGCAATACTGAAAAAAGAAGCATTCCAGGGACATGTCCAGGGAGGCTTGGATTTGATCAGTCCAAAGCCCTCCATTCCCTCCATATGACCCCAGAACAGAGGGGAAGTATGCTAGGCCCAGAACTGGCCCATTTATTTTCTTTCCTGCTGCCTTGCTCACAGTCTTCCATGCTAGCACAAGCTCAGAAGGGCTCCCTGTTTGGCAGGTTCTACGCCTTGGAGTCTCTTCCCTGCTGGAATCCCTGTTTAGGTCTATGCAAAAGGAGGGCCCATTTAATGAATGGGTGTTGGGCGGCAGCATCAGGCTGCATTCACCCATAAACTTACCTGGGAGAAAGGACCAGAGGGGAGCTGGTATGTCCTGGGCTGCTATCTCAGAAGAAATGCCCTGTCGTGGGGAGAGCAAGTTACTTCATGGCGGAAAAATACCCAGATCCAAGGACCTGCTGCTGGCACCAGTGCTATGGGAAGGTAGACAGGAGTGGATCTTCTGTCACACCCCCTTCCCCCTTTTCAAAGTGTTGTTCCCTCTGATTGGCACTTACAGGTGGAGAAATAAGCAGATCTGCTCCAGTGCTGGCACACTTTTTCAGCCTTTCTGCAAGCATAGCAGAGGACCAAGGAGGTTTTGGGTTTCACCATCCAAGAGCACCTTTCAAATGTACCTGGCATGCCTCCAGAGCACAGGGTTCTCAGCCTCACCATTCACAGTCCCAAACTGGATTACCGTAATGCACTCTACGTGGGGCTGCCCTTGAAGACGGTCCAGATACTTCAGCTGGTACAGAACAGAGCTGCCAGGCTGCTGACGGGGACGGGTCATTATTCTCACATAACGCTGGTCCTCTATCAGCTCCACTGGCTCCCAGTTGAAGTCCGGGCCCAATTCAAGGTGCTGGTTTTAATCTGTAAAGCCCTGAATGGCTTGGGACCAGCATATCTGAAGAAGCGCCTCTTCCCTTACATGCCCTCACACCCCTTAAGATCTGCGAGAGAGGCTCTGCTCTGGGAGCCCTGCTCTGGGAGCCCTCTTTAAAGGAGATAAAAAGAACATCTACCCAGAGCAGGGCCTTCTCTGCGGTGGCACCCAGATTATGCAATGCGCTCCCTGGAGAGGTGCACCTGGCGCCAAGTTTATATTCTTTTTGGTACCAGGTTAAAACCTTTTTATTGAATCGCTATTTTAAAAACTAATATTTTATTGTTGAACAGTTGATCTTTTTGTTTTTTGTTCTTATGTAATCTTTTATTGAATCTGTTATTTATAAAGATTATTTTATTGTTTTTAATTGTATATATTGTGAGCAGTCCCAAGATGCCAAGGCATATGGTGACGGGATACAAAAGTTTTAAATAAGTAAATAAACAAACTGCAACCGATGCTCTGCTGCACCAACAGGAAGGCCTGTGTCTCTGTGCGTACAGAGAGGGAGGTTCACAGCCTTCAACAGCATCTCAACAGGAGTCTTGGAGTGTTCCCTTAATCAACTAACACGTTCCCTGATTAATAAATCCACTTCCCAGTTAAAGAAATAGGTAGCTTTTAATACACATATTTTATCTATCTATCTATTACATTTTTATACTGCCCCATAGCCCATTTGGGCTCTCTGGGTGGTTTCCAATTTAAAAAACATATCAATAACAATACAATAATCACAGGTAAATAAACAAAATATTAGTAACACCGGTATAATAAAAGTCAACAACCTGAAGCAGTTAAAATAAAATTAGTGCACAGCATGGCAGTAGATATAATGAAAACAGAGTTAAAACAGAACTTATGTATTAAAACATTTGGAAAATATAAAGATCTTCACCTGCCACTGAAAAGAGAATAAAAATGGTGTCGGGCACCTCCTTTGGGAACATGCTCCCGAGAGGAGGGGCAGCTGCTAAGAAGGCCCTTCTCCAAGTACTCCCTTTTACTTCTTTTGCTTCCATTACATTTCAAAACTGTAGAGAGCAAACACCATCTTAAAAAACAGGCATTTCCTCCTTTTTTCTCTCATGGGTGAAAATACTTTTCCTAAGATAATGCTGACCTTGACATGTGTGCATCATCTAACAACACTAAACTGCTTTCGCTATAGAAAAAGAAAGTTTTGACCTGTATGAAAATGTTAAGCCAATTCAGTCAAGTGGTTAATCTGTTTATCAACAAGGGCTTATATGAAAACGGGGCCATCAGATTTTCTTTAGTCAGGTTGCAGCCTTAACTTAAACGCAGGAGAAATTTCTCAGTGGATGGGTTTCTATAAAAGAGGCCCTCCTCAAGCAACCATTTGCATGTGTTATGCTAAAATATAAATTAAAGAACATCCAGCTCCTGTAGTACAATGAGTGGAAATCATATGCCCTGATTCGCTAAGGTTAAGCTTTTACACTCTTTGCAAATAGAAGCAGACATGTATTACCATTTCTCTTTGTGAGCCATTTAAACTAATTATTTGTAGGTTACTTAATAATCAGCCTGAGTAATTTTGTGTTTAGCAGAAGTTATATTGTTGTGGGAAAAAATGCCAATCATATGGTGAGGACCATATTAAAGATAGAATGAATACCTTTAAGCTAATGGAAATAAAACCAATAAGCCCTGGAAATAGTAAAGGAAACATTAATTCAGCTGGTGCCCTTTCAGTTCGCCTTAGGAATCATGAATAGCAAATCTAAAATCCTGTTTTTCTCTTGGGAGAAAATGGTGCCTGGAATATGATATAAACTATACTGATCAAATAAAAAGTAGAGCCTCAGGCTAAAACAGAGAGAAAGAAGTTACAACAAAGAAAAACAGTGAGTTCTATGAAATGGCACATTTATACATCAACAAAGTAAAATTAGAATTTCCTTCCCTATTAACTTATGCTAGCGGCAGAAGAAAAATAGCTATATTATAGACAACAAAAATGGAGCTAGCATTGAATGTAGGTATACCTGAATCAGACAAATGGAGCTGTTTATATGTTCGTATAATACCCTGTGTTGTTTGTTCATTATCTAAAATGCATGCAAGAATGTATAGATGTAATGTGTCTGTAAGTAAAAGGCAATTTGTTATAATAAAACCACAAAACAATCTGTAGCAACGACTCTGTCCTTGCAGGCAGACTGCAGTACAAATGAAGCTTTAATCTGTTAGAAACCTGACAGCCCTTACAATTCTGAGAAACTGATTTGCAGTACTTTAAGCAATTCTGAGTTACATTTAGATGCTTTTTGTTGTTGGTTTTCTTGGGGAAAAGAAAAAGTCTCTACACCTACCAGGTGTTACTACTCCAACCCTGAAAAGTATTTATGTAGCCACTTTAGCTGCACAGGTGTATCTGAATTTTCATCTGTATTGCAAAGCTTATCTTGGTCTCTTGTAGCTAGCTTGGAGCATCTTTTGATATGGACGACAATTTTCCCCTCTCTCTCAGGTTGCGAGAGCCAGACCATGAAGAACCCGATCAAGGGGCCAAACGTTCTGATGGAGGAGGACAGGAATAATTTCAAGTAACTATATTCAAAGGAATGTTAGTGTGAATATATTTAAAGCATGATCTATTTGTTGGGATATACATGTATCTTTGCAGTGGTGGAGTATATTGAAAATGAAGTATGAATTATGATGGTATTTTTATCTAAAGGACCATCTGGGTGGAAACACTATGAAATTAGTATGATTACAGAAAGTTCCAATCCAGAGGCCTTTGTGTCTAGACTTTCTGCAATTCTGATTGTTCAGAACATTGTCTGCTCTACTTTATAAAAAGAAGATAATTCCTTTTAAAATCAGTGCTAGTAAGTTTCAGTAATGCTTTTGTATGTTGTAAGATTCGCTACTGCAATTTGGTCTACATGAAAGGACCTTGAGAACACTTTGGAGGCCTCAAGTGCCACAGAACCGTAACTGTACTTCTTGGGGTGAAGGCATTATGAGAAGCAATGGCAAAGTCATGCGGTGGAAGGCTCACCAAGGGAAGATCTTCTCCAGCGAAGGGTTCATTTGCAGCTGGAGCCACCATGCTCAGTGTCTGCAGCCTCAGGAGGCCTATAATGCTTATTTGCAAGACATGGCTGGCTGCTTCTGGGTTATTTAATCCACAAGGAACTGCAGTACATTCTTGCCATTTCAAGGATGCAATCCCTGATGGTGGTTGCATCAAGTTGTCCAAGCCCAGATATTGAACTCCTACTGTAAACTGTGGAATCCATGGAAGGAATCCATGACAACGGTGTTTAGATGATATAGCACAACACTCCAGTAGCCCAGTCTGGGGATATATATTCAAAATGGTGGCTACATGTGCCATGTAGGCACTGTGGCTAAATACTTACTCCGTGATAAACCACAAGGGGTTAGGAAACTGGGTTGCTGATTCTGGGCCAGAAATCCACGTGGACATGCCAACGAACTTCATTATAAATAGGCAGGCTTTTCACAAGGCGAGTCCCATCTAGCAACAGGGGCTTCACATTTCACAGAATCCTTCCAGTCAGGTATTCACATGTAATGGGGGCATTACATACAGTATCCAAAGAAAGTATACTATTAAAATGTGAACCACTGCCTGCAACTATGCCCTTCCTTTATTACAAAAGAAATTTTGAGTGAACATTTGTTTCACCTTGATTAAAATTTGGAAGGCTGCCAGGAGAAAGATTTATGTATTAAAGTATAGATAGGTGGACACTCCATAAAAAATTCCGAGGGCATGCAGGGAAATTGCAAGGTGGTAGAGGAGATGTATGTAGATGTTCCTCTCTGCCTGCAGCCTTTTTTCCACTGCTGCAACTATGATGATGCAACAAATCCTTTATCAGTAGTCTTCCCAAATACAAAGAACAAAAATAGCTGCTCCATCCCAGGACACCCAGAATATCTTAAATATACTTCCTAGTTTAAATCTGTATTCTACATTTAAGCACAGAAAACTTATTCGTGGTTATGAGGAACATATTACAACTTTGTGTTGCCAACTCATAAAATATCAGATTTAGAAGCAATCATGCATAATGACAGGAATACCAGCAAAGGGCACTAGAACACATCTATCAACTTTACAAGGATTTTTAATTAAAGTCAATGTTCTAAATGCCTGATAGAGGTCACCATAAACAACTGTTCCACTTTTTCTTAGTTGTGGGATGCTGTACCAAAGCAGATGGCAAAAGGAAAATTCACATCTATGTTATACCAAAAGAGGAAATCTCAGGTAATAAAAAAGAACATTTTCTTGGACCCTGAAAGATCGCCAGCTTACATCAAAACTGCTATGGAGATACCAGGACTCTACTTAGGCACTATACAAATTCCCAATTTCATTTGCCTGCACATTTTGCCACCAAATATGAACAAAAAGAACAGCACTCGTCCCTAAGCATGTGCAGTTAAACAAACTTGCATCTTGACATCTGTCCAGAATTTCAAGGTGGACCTCAGTTCATTAGCTGTATTAAAGCTCCATTGCGCAGCAGGCATTGAGGGAAGCAGCAGTGGAGGGAGATGAGATCAAATTTCCTCACTGTTTACTGCTATTTCCAACATTGTCAATCCCAAACATTTCCATCTGGGCATAGCAATGACTGGATTTAGTTTTGTCTTAAAGCTGAATTATTTCTAAAAGATTTTTCTCATGACCTGATTTTGTTCTGGATTTTTGGTTACAGAAACAACACAACATCATAATGGCATGCTAGAGCGAGGGTGCCTTTCCCCCCTTCAACCAACTGAAGAAGAAAGAAATAGGGATGCTTAAGGAATTTGATCTTTGTCAGTTCAGAATGTGAATTTATCTGACCTATTCTCCCAGAAGCACTGGAACTTAACTGTTTTTTTAAGTCTTCTTTGAATTTTGCTGTGCAGCCTGGATTATGAAATACATTTCAAAATATGTACCAAAATGTATTTTCAAATACACGTTTTGGGATAAAATGTGTTTAGAAATGTATGCATTTTGGATATACATATATTCAGATACAGGCAATTTGACATGAATTTTTAGGGAATTATTTTATTAAAACTTTTGCATTTTGTCATGGAAAGGAAGGGAAAGTGATATTAACAGACTGGAGTAGACTGGTTTTTATATTTCAGGGAAGAGACCTGTGAATTTTGCTTCCTGCTTCTCAACTGTTTCTGTGATGCTTGAACAATTCAAGAAATGCAGAAGAAGCTAAAGATACGAACAGAAAAAGAAGTGTAAAACCAGAAATCATGATTTCTTGATTTATCCTGGCTTGTAAGAGAAGGTGTATGTCAAAGGCTGGATTCCTTCTATGAAGTCTCACTATGAACGGATACCTGTAGAATTGCAGTACAAATTACTCTCCCTATTTACCCATCCACACAGTATATGTTTCCAGTGGAATTGACACATTCCTTTTGTTCATTTACAAGAAAGATATTTAACTTGGCTGGAAATTCAGATGAAAAGTTTCAATACCATGAATGTAGTATTCAGATAAACTCTGAGACATACATAGACTTATATTGTTCTATAATCCCATTAGGTTTTTTTAAAGAGCTTTTTATGCCTTCATGCCTCAGAGGAATTCTCAGGAATGCTTACCTGAAGTGATTAGTTAATCAACACACTACATAAACTTTTATGTAAGTATTTAAATATATATATGTATATGTATATATACATATATATGGCATTTGTTCAAGTCACTTTTCATCATCTTTTACTAATTCAGTACAATAATATTGACATTATCTGAACTGGCACATGGAGTGCAAAATATCCCTTGGGAAACATGCAGATTTCCTGTTCTGGCAATGTCTGTAACGTTAACAGAGCTAAAAGCTGAAAAGAAAAACTACTTAAAGAGTTTTTCTTTCCAAAGTCTATGTGCTTGGCAAATGTTGTAAGTGCTGGTATACATTATGCCTCCCTTTAGCGGATGATCAAACCCAAACAGAAAAGTAACTGAAGGGACCACATTTTAGGATAGCCCATTGGAAGATGATAAAAACAAAGGAGGAGAATGATTATATTAGAAACCCTTAGCATGAATTCCAGAAGAGGAGCTACATCACAGTTCAATTCTGCCCCTGTCTACTC
This sequence comes from Varanus komodoensis, assembly GCF_004798865.1. Lineage (NCBI taxonomy): Eukaryota > Metazoa > Chordata > Lepidosauria > Squamata > Varanidae > Varanus > Varanus komodoensis. The sequence continues at coordinate 35,064,985 of NW_025336087.1, read as the reverse complement.
AGGACAGCCCTGCCGAAGGTAAGAATAAGCCATGCCGGGTCAGATCAATGGCTCTTCATCCAGCACTGCACTCACATGGCGGCACACCAACTGGCCACAGAATTCCTCCAGCCACATGAGCTCCCACATGTCCAAGGTCTCCAGCAACTGGTTTCTATAAGCATATTGCCTCTGGTGCCAGAAGTAGTACATTGCCATCAGGGCTAGCAGCCAATGATAGCCTTCTCCTTCCTTAATTTGTCCAATCCTCTTTTAAAGACATCCAAGTTGGTGGCCATCACTACTTCTTCTGGTGGTGAATTCCATAGTGTTACTATGTGCTGTGTGAAGAAGTATTTCCTTTTTTCATGCGGAATCTCCCACCAATCAGCTTCATAGGATGTCTCCAGGTTCTAATATTATGGGAGATATGGCATAATTTTCAACACCTCTGTCAGATGCCTCCTTACCTTTTTTCTAAACTAATTTGTGAAATAAACCAGTTCAATAGGGCCTATGCTTTCATTTGTAAGCATCATTCAATCCAAGATAAGAAAAGATTTGAAACAATGAAAGCCAATTAGACTGTATGACATGGCAGTGTTTTTGCTGGGTTTTAAAAAATTAAATAGCAATGCAAAGGTGACAGGATTGGGACCATGGTCCATGGGTGGAGTGTACAGTCTTAAGGAAAATCACTCCCTGTTTGCTAATCAGGAGCAATGCTGTTAAGCTTATCTTTGGTAAGCTATGAATTCTTTACATACACACCCCCTTTTCCATACAAATAAAGATTTCTGCATGACTATAGCAAATCTGGATTTAAGCACACAGACTTAGTTCCATCAGGTCTAGTTTGTCTCTCCACTTACTCTACTGGGATAAACCTCAAATAATCCCATATTGCAGATGACCGAGTATCTGCAATATATCAATCCAAGATTGTATTCCATGAAGATTCTACCCCTTCCTTTAAACTACTTCAGACTAGTAGATTTAATATTAAAAAGTTCATGTGGGCTGTGGGTACGTAGGTAGGTACTGCATATTCAAAATGGCAACTTCTGGTGAGCAAGATGGTTTTATTCCCCCCTGCTCCCCAACACACACACACGCAAACACATCCATTTATCATATCACATGAATTCATTTGGATGACACTGTGGCTGAAGAAATCTGATCATTACTTACCAGAGTGGGACAGAATAGAACTGGCAGAAGTAGCCATATTCCAAAACTGGGCTTCATTGGGCTCAGTTTACTTGAGATATCCTGTACATTATATTATTATCCCACAATATGGGTCACCAGGTCCAGAAAGCAGCAGGCAACTGGCTTTTATGTCAATCATTTGCACATAAACAGCTCTCTCTCTGGAGCAATCCTCACATCTCGATTGCTGCAGCAAGCGAATGCACATTTTTGAGCCTGATTCCAGATGCTGGTTTTGACAGCCTGACAAGAGCTGGGATTGCAGACTATGATGGAGCACCCTTACCTGTATGAGCCAGTATCTGTGGCCCTTTCAAGGGAGGTTTCAAGGATGGCAGCAAGCGAGGAGCACTTCTTAGGGTGGTGGAATGCTCTCCCCTGTGAGGTCTATCCAGTACTAGCAATTTCCTGGTTTCCTTGCCAAGTCAAGACTTTCTTCTGCTCCCAATATTACTGTGTTCTTCTAAAAATCAGATTATGGCAGGTGTTTTTGCTAATTATTTTAACTTGCTTTCAAACTGAACGGTACAGATATTATATTTTATCATGCCATGAACCAGCCAGTGAACTTTGGCTATTTGGTGAAATAGATATGCAATAACAGAATGAATGGATGTGGAAAGCGTGGACTGACTAAGGCATTTACTGTCTATTACAGGTCCTCATCGAAGAAAATGTGTTCAAGTGTTAGAAGATGAACTTGGCTTACCTCTCACAGAAGCCTGCCAGTATCTGAACTTCAGCACAGTACCACTAACAAATTCGACCCAGATGTGTTGGCTGCCTGCAAAGCTGCAGAACTTCTTCAAGTGGCTATAATGGACTTAAGTAAGACCAACAAATTCCTCAATGGCTTGATCTGAGATATCCCCAGACTCCCTGAGGATTCAATGGAATGCGGAGCTAGAAAGTAAATGGAAGCCCTCCTATTGGAAAGAAGCCTTGAAATCTGTCAAAATATCTAACATAGACCCTGGGCTGTGGCTTACGAAGCAAAAGATTTTATTCTGGGCACAATGGATGCCGGGATGTTCAAAATGCCTTGGCACCTCACAGAATGGTAAATGTTGTGGGTGTAACAGACGGAAGACATTTTTGGTTGAAGAACAGCCTAAACATGAAGGGAAGAAAGAAAGGAAGGCAAATAGTCCATAGTTTTATAACTCCGTAGTGCATCTGTTACAGTTCCACTAGTGATGCCTGCTAGTGATGTTGAGGATCTCAAACCAGAAAAGCATCTGTGACAGCCTGCTAGTGATGCCTTTCTGGTTTGAGGTCCTGGCCAGGATCAGCAAGGTCCTAGAAGCATCACATAATGTGCATGTTTCTGATAGGATGCATTCTGGACACATGGGATTTGGCAAAGCAACATGCTTCCTGGTTTGGTCAAGCCACACTCATGACTAGCTGTATTATTTTACAACTCTAGAAAGAAAGAAAGAAAATTCAAAATATACACAACTGGATTCCAGATCTATTGATTTAAGATGCTCTTTCAGTGGTGTATTACACAAAATTACTAAAATAAAATATATTCCAATTGCTGTGAGGAAGTTTTCTTGAATTAACTGGGTAACTTTCAGCTCGACCTACCTCATGGGGTCGTTGTTGTGAGGATGAGATTGAGAGAGGGAGAATTATGTAAGTCAGCTTGAGTTTCTTGACAGGAAAAGGGCTAGCTACAAAGATAGTAACTAATTAAATAAATAAAAACACAGAATAATATGATTCACCACAAAACCCGTGCAGAGCAGCAAAGAGGCATGCTTGACATAACACTTTTATTTTATTATTTTTATTTTATTGTATTAATTTCTATAAATGTTTATCTAATTTACTGAATTTTATATTAAACCATTCATCTTAAAATGCAAGATGATGTGAAGGCGACAGAATGAGGAAGGCATGGTTTAGCAATTGTATTTTATTGCAAAATAAAGAAATCTCATAAACTGTTAATAATAATATAAAAATCATATTAAGCCAAACCTGGATCTCAGTCTAGACTTTTCACTGGCTTGGAGGATTGAGTTGCACTGTGTCCCCCTCTCCACCATGGAATGGCTAAAACCCAACAGCAGAAACCCAATTGCAGTTCCCAATGGCAACAGAAGATCAATATATTGAATTTCATACACTTTATTGAAGTTTACAAGGGATCACAGATTGAAAAGTATTTCTACAAAAGAACAGACAAGCTGTAATATTTTCCTATGGAGCAATATATCAAGCATTTAGTCCAGGACAGAATACACAGCCACTTTGACAGGTTTTTGGCAACCTCATTGGAGACACATGCTAATGCAAAGCGGGACTAGAGTAATGGAAAGCTGCTAATACAAAATGACTTTGATGCCATGTTATTTCTGGAATTTCACTGCCCGCCATGTTGGCTCACATTCAGCAATGTTTGTGACCACAGTAGAATAACGGATTAGTTTTGGCACACTTTCCAATCTGCAGTCTGCTGTCAGGCTTCTTACATTAAAGATTTCTTTTACCTTGTGAGTCTTGTGACTGTTCCAATTTCCCCACTGTAGCACCCACCCCAGCCACTTTTTAAAACTGCCATTTTGAGACAATTAGACCATATCTGCATGTGTTCCAAATTTGGCTATTTAGTGCTAAACTGCAAATTCAGGACCATCTGGAGAAGAAACGCAATATGCTGCAGGAGTTCTGTGTGCCAGGAGAATTGCTACTTTCATTAAGATCGCTATGCCCCCTATTCGCCCTTCCATCGCCTGCTCACTCCCCCTGCAAACCCACCCAGGTGGTGATTACTGCAAGCTATGCAAGGGTCAGGCGAGCTCTAAGATCAGGGCCACTGAAGGCACAGAGCAGAAAGCAAGATATGTTTTTCAAAGCACACTGGGTGTTTCCACGAGTCAGTGAAAGTACTTGAATTTTCTCCTGGGAATTTTGATGACTCCGCATTATGGTTTTCACACTTCCAGCTAATGTGGGAGAAGCTACTTTCTAATCAGCCCAACACAGGTCCTGTGACATAAATGTATGATAACAATGCCTTCCATACAATGCACATCTATTGTCCAGTGACACTCAGAGAGACTCAAGTTTATAAATGTAAGGTGAACCCACCTACCTTCAGAGGAGTCCATTCAAACAGTTTCATTACACACTGCAAGCAGCACTGAACCCATTCACACTGAGAAGGGAATTAAAGGACCTTTCTATCAAAATGTGAAAATGCCCTAAGGTTGTATTCTGATGTTTTGTGTGGACCTCCTTTGTCAATGCATACATACCCTGAAGCATTGCTTTCCTTAGAGTATCTTACATGCAATCTGGTGTTCCAGGGGATAAGGTAGGAACAGGTAACTAATTGTTAGATGGCACCTTCCTAAGCTGTGTGCTGGTACAAAATCTCTGTGGGAGAAATAAAATTGCTTGCATTTGATAGTTATCCTAAAATAGTAATTTCTCAGCAGCAATATGAAATGCAAAGATCAGGATAAGTGTGTTCAGTATTCATGGATATACTGAATTTTTCAGGATGACTGTGAAAGCAAGCCTTATATATTTGATCTTGATGCTCTTCACATGACTTGTGCCTACTTCCGTAAAAGTGAATGCATGATGTGCATTGCTATTTTTCATTTTTTGGTTTCATGAGGTACCACTCAGGACTACAAAGATGTTCACTACTGTATATTCTCTAGCATTTTACATTGACCGTTCGTTTGTTGCAGTCTACAGTAGTTTGGAATTTGATGGTCAGTTCAAGGTGCCAAAAAGCCAGTGCACTAAGGGTGACCACAATATGATTGTTGACTTATTCCATACCACAAATGGAGGTCATTGTGATCTTATGATATGGTTAGAAACTGCTAACCCAAGTGATGGCTTTCATTTCACAACATCCAACATGGAAAATGTAACCACTGTATACTCTGTAATATTCTATTGTTCGAACTGTTTGTAAGTGTAGTTACCAAAGATTTCTATTAAATATAAACATCTATATCATTTTCACTTTGTTTCCCCAAATGGTAAAGATTTATTTTCAAATTGTAGAAAAGGAAAATAAATTCAAATACTTGCTCCTAATTTCACCCTTATATTTTCATTTCAATTTTATAGTTAACATTGCATGGTTATCCTCCCCGCACTAGGAATTAATTTGTTTCCTTAGACTTTGAACATACAATATGCTAGCTAGTTGTTCTTAGGGGGAGCTTAGTAGTTATGTTCCTACTGATTTAAATATAAAATATACAAGGATTTCTTTTGCAGACTTTAATGATACAGGCAAGCAATCTGACCACATTAGCTACAACCTCTCTCCACATCCCATACCAATATCAACATCTCATCAAATGCCATACTTTATATTTTCCCCATGTACCCTTGGAACAGTAATGGCAGCAATAAAGCAGGACCACATTTCTGGTACAGAGATCAGCAGGCTGAAGAAGTAGAATGGAAAGATGATTGTGAAGATCGTACACCTCCCATCCACTTTAGGATATAAGCATAACACAAAGAAAAGAAAGTTAGTGACTATAACTGAAGGTGCTGGAAGAAGCTGTTGAAAAAGGCAACAAAATGGATGGTGAGACTCAAATATTGCCATCTTAAAAAAGCTTAAGTCCAGTATGACTTTTCTCACTAGGTTACATATACTGGAAAAACCCTTAAGATGCAATCCTATGCATGTTTAGACAGAAGGAAGTCCTAGAGCCACTGCAGTTGGTTAAAGAATCCTGGAAACTGTAGGACTTTTGTCCATCAGATACACAAAGGATTGTGCCCATAGGGTCTGTCAGAAAATTTATTCTGCAAAGTTCACATGAGCAGAAACCCCTAGGAGTGTTGGAATGCCTATAAAATCAGAAACACTGGAAACCTCAAAGCTTACCATAAAGCAAATTTCTCCAGTTGGTGGCTTCTACTTGTTTTCGACTATGGCTGCAACCCCATCCAGCATGGCTGATAGGATTGCTGGGAGAGGCAACATCTGGAGAGCACCAGGTTGGGGAATGGATGCTGAAACAATTGCAAACAGACCATACAGGAAACAGCAAGCTCCTGTGAATGGTGCAATGTCCACTTCTGTTTGCAGAATGTAGGTGAGACCAATCTCATCAGAAACCAGTAAACCAATGAGAATGCCTGTGGATCCCCACTGGAGAAGGATCAGACCTGTAGAAACCAATACAGAGAGAGTTATTCTTCCAAAATTTAAAAAAATATATGACAAAACAAGGACTAAGGGAGGAATGATAACTGAGTAGGACAATCCACTGATCCTTCTTTTGTCTACTTTCAGTGCCAAGCGATTAAGAGATAGGGAATGCAATTTCAAAGTCTGAACACCAAGTTCTCAGGAAAGTCAATATATTTTCTTGCTGTGGGCTGTTCTAGGGAAAAAAAACATGGAGAAAGGAAATGAGAAACAGCTGATTGGCTGGCAATGAAGCTCCAGCCTATGTTCTTTGCTAACCTGCCCAGGGTATTCCTCTCTTTCTCTGGAAGTAGAAAATTGACTTCAGCAAGCTGCTCTGCATCACAATATACTAGTTGTCTGTGACAGATTTTGTTAGGATTTACAATTATTTAAACAAAAGGACAGAAACATGTATATTTATACTGTTTCCATTGGTGCAGAGAATGGACTTTCATTTTCTTTATAAAGAAAGTCAATTGAGCATGACACTAATATATTGTTCCAAGGAAAGTTCACTCAACTAAACTGGAGACATGGTAGGGAATTTTTAAAAAGAAGCAATTTCTGTTACCAGTTTTAATGAATGCTATTAAGTGATAACCAAAAAGGAGATAAAAAAGATTGCTAAGAAAACATCCTTCCTATTCCTCTAAATTATCATGACACCACAATCTGTAGCTATAAAGTTAATTTCTTCAATAATTACATTCTGTTTAAGAATACAAGCACTTAAAAAGAATAAGAAATAGTAAAACAGGGCTTTCTAAACTTGTTGTGAATTGAAAGTTTCCCTAGTGTTTTTTTCCCCTTCATTCTACCGTCCCTTTAAAAAAATGGATCATTGCAAGCACTGTCTGCCAAGTGAATTAGAACGTTATCCTAATATCGACAAACATTTTGTTTGTAAAACAAAATTTAAGTTATCAGAAGGACATAACACTGGAATGATCCAATCATACTTTTCCAGTTTGCATTAGTATTTGCATCTGGAATGAGTGATTTCAGCTTCATCTATCTCATGCCTACAGTCTGCAGCTGTTGAGAATCAAAAGGATTATTGTGTTCTATCAGCAATAGTTGGTAGCAGCAGAAGATCCTGGATAAAATAAGCATGTTCATCCGCTACATAGGGTGGCATAATGATAAGTTTACCTATAAAGGGAATCTCTGCAATTTAGTTAGCAGCAGCAGGACTGCTCCACCACTTAAGATGGTGGTGGTAGTTCAATTAGCAACATTTGGGCGGAGGGTGAACTATTACATTTGGTAATAGTAGTAAAATCCTTCAAGCAATTATTGCAAAACCCACACATGCATAATCATATTTGTCAAAGTCTACCAGATTATGCAACCCACAAAAGGCTAGTTGCATCCATGAAAGAAGTTAGTGGTGATCAGGTGTGTCATGGTGATAGAGTGCCGCCTTGGGAACAGAACTGCCTCTCAGGTAAGAACTTCTGGGCAGGTAGGCTAGTTGGAACAAAAATACGAAAACTAGCCCTAAAGCTACTTGAAACTATTTCTTCTGAAAGTGGAATAATGCAATGTTTTATGAACTGGAGCTGATCTTTCCAAAAATTATAGTAGTCTTCTGGATTCTTGATACCTGGAGTCATCCAATCTTTTCAGTTACACTGGAATTAAGAGCTATAATAGGCCTAAATATGAAGTCTGGAAAAAATATCTCACTGTGAGCACATATGAAAATTACATCAGATTATCATATTTCTGTGCTAGAAATACTATGGGTTGGATCCGGACAAAATTAGCTAACTTTAGGTCCACTGAAACCAGTGGGACAAGTTATGTATCACTAACTGCAATTAATTTAGCCTTGGTTCAGCCCAATGTATATAATAGAAAGATCCTAGATTAGCAATGCAATAAAAATATAACAATATAGGATATAGGTTTGCAATCCATCAAACCTCCTGGCTCCCTGGAAATAAGTCTTCTATAGGCTGATATATTCTTCAAACTTTTGATGAATTTTCCACATGGATTAATGATACTTTAGTCCAATATTTCATGTAAACATTTCACTAATGCCAAAACTTCTTTATTCCTATAGTAATACCAAAAATCATAAGTGGAAAACTTCAGTGCAAAATAGCATAGGTTTTCATTCATCTAAAATGCAGGAGACAGGAACTCATAATGGGATGTATATAGCAGAATAGTAGGTACTTTGGCCTGTTGTGAGGCCAGAGGCCAGATGGCTTAGAAGGCTGAGGTACAGCAGCCCAGAGAAATGGAATATAAAATGTGAATTTCCAACATGCCCCCACAAATGCACTAATGATAAGGAGGAAGTTCAACACAATTTTTTCCACACTGGCACGTAACTCAACAGAACTTAACTTTGTTCTAAGATTAGGGCAGATCAAGTTAAAATTCAACCATGCTAATAACATATTCAAATTGTGTTTGTCTTTATTCACAGTATTTGTTTAATATACAACTGTCATACAATTCGTTCTTTTTCAGACTAAGTGCTTTGGATTTCCATATGTGTTTGCAAGGCAAATTGGGGCTATTTGATTATCTCTCTGCCAAAGCTAAGATTATTGAATGTTGATGGCGCCACCATTGGGGTGGTGTTGGGCAGGGGAAGATATGGCTTTGGGGGATTAACATGTCATCATGTTGATATCTGTCCCCTCTTCTGGTTATTCCCCCAACTGGGAGGTTCTGGGTAAGTTTATCAACCGCCCATCAGGCCTGATGGTGCTGCTGCTAAATGCCAGGTGGGTCCATAATAAAACATCCCTCATCCATTATTTAACTGTTTAATCCCAGACAGATTAGGGATTCTGCTGGTGTACCATGCACCCTTCTGCCTATCAGACCCCCTGCCTGAGCTGACGGAGATCATCTCGGACCTGGTGTTGAAGACCCCCAGGATGTTGGTCCTGGGGGACTTCAATCTCCATGCCGAGATTGTTCTTCCGGGGCGGCTCAGGACTTCATGGCTTCCATGACAGCCATGGGGCTGTCTCAACATGTCATTGGTCCAACCCATGAATGAGGTCACACTCTGGACCTGATTTCTCAACAGAGCAGGAAGAGGGTGATCTGGAATTAAGGAATTTGCGTCTGACTCCCTTGTCAGATCACTTCCTCATAAGGCTTGAGCTCGGAGCTTGCCTTTCCCTCTGTAAGGGTGCAGACCCTATTATGATGGTCCGCCCTCAGAGCTGGATGGATCCAGATGGATTCCTGAGTGCCCTGGGGGATTTTCCAGTTGATAAAGCTGGCGCTTCTGTTGTTGCTCTGGTTGAACTGTGGAATGGGGAAATGGCCAGAACTATTGACACAATCGCCCCTAAGCATCCTCTCCTGCCAGACAGAGCCTGTTCATCTTCATGGTGTACATCTGAATTACGGGCGATGAAGTGGGTTGGGAGATGATTAGAGCACAGGTGGAGGAAATCACAGGATAAATCTGACCGCTTACATGCTCACTATCAAGACTATGTTGTGGTGGTGAGGGAGGCAAAGAAGAAATTCTTCTCCACTTCCATTGCCTTCTCACAGTGGAGAAGTGTGGAGCTTTTCTGAGTAGTACATGGGCTAATACATCCAGGCCCCAAAAAAGATCCTGTGCCACCATTGACTGCCCGCTGTGATGACTTTGCCCAGCACTTCAAGGAGAAAATCACTCAGATTCGTCACGAGCTGGACTCCACAGTTGATACAGTTCCTTTAGGAGGGGCGCCAAGAACTCTGTCTGGTCCAGCATTATTGGATGAATTTCAGTTAATGAGGCCTGATGATGTGGACAAGGTGCTTGAACAAGTGCGTCCTACCACCTGCTTACTTGACCCTTGCCCTTCATGGCTACTTACCAAAGCCAAATACGGGATAGGTTCCTGGATCCAAGAGGTTATTAATGACTCACTGAGGGAGGGCCGAGTGCCCGCTTCATTAAAGGAGGCGGTAATCAGGCCTTTCCTAAAGAAGGAGTTCCTGGGTCAAGAGATGGCCGCCAATTCCAGACCGGTGGCCAACACCCCATTTCTGGGCAAGGTGTTGGAGTGGGTGGTGGGAGGACAACTCCAAGTACTCTTGGATGAAACTGATTATCTGGACCCATTTCAGTCTGGTTTCAGACCCGGTTACAGTACTGAATCTGCCTTGGTCGCCCTGTATGATGATGGTGCTGGGGGACTATGGCTCTGCGCCATGGCAACTCTGCAACTCCGCAGGGCTCCGTTTTGTCCCCCTTGCTATTCAACATCTACATGAAACTGCTGGGAGAGGTCATCAGGAGGTTTGGGCTGCAGAGTCATCAGTATGCTGATAACACCCACTCTACTTCTCTTTTTCAACTAATCCATGTGAGGCAGTGGCTGTCCTGAACCGGTGCCTGGCTGAGGTAATAGGCTGGATGAGGGCCAAGAAACTGAAGCTCAATCCAGATAAGATGGAGGTCCTGTTGGTAGGTGATTTGAGTTTCTGGGTAAGTGACTTGGGTCCTGCTCTGGATGGGGTTGCACTTCCTCTAAGGATAGGGTCTGCAACTTAGAAGTGCTTCTCAACCCGGAGCTGTCCCTGGAAGCTCAGGTGACGGTGGTGGTGAGGAGTGCTTTCCTTCAGCTTCGGCTGATCCATCAGCTGCGTCCTTACCTGAAGGAGAACTGCCTAGCAACAGTGACACATGCACTGGTTACTTCCCGCTTGGATTACTGTAACGTGCTCTATGTGGGGCTACCCTTGAAAACAGTCCAGATACTTCAGATGGTGCAAAATAGAGCTGCCAGGATGCTGTCGGGGACTGGTCGTTATTCTCATATAACCCCAGTCCTCTATCAGCTCCATTGCCTTCCCATCGAAGTCTGGGCTCAATTCAAGGTGCTGGTTATTACCTATAAAGACCTAAACAGCTTGGGACCAGGATACCTAAAGGAACATCTTTTTCCCTATATGCCCTCCTGCCCCCTAAGATCGGCAGCAGAGGCTCTCCTCCAAGAACCCTCTTTGAAAGAGATCAGGAGTACTCGGAGGAGAGCCTTCTCTGTGGTAGTGCCCTGACTATGGAATGCGCTCTCTAGAGAGGTCCGCCTGGCACCGTCATTATATGCTTTTTGGCACCAGATCAAGACCTTTTTATTTGGCCAATATTTTAACATATAGTAATTTTAATTGTATTAGATTTTTTTTTAAGTAGATTAGTTTTATGCTCAGTGTGGAACAGTTAACTTATTTTATTGAGGATTGAAATAATGTTGTAAACCATCCAGAAATGACAGTGATGGATGGCCTACAAATTTTCTAAATAAAATAAATAAATATATTGACTTGGGCAGGGTTTTCTTGATAAATGTGTCTAATTATTTATAATTTACTTGATGTTTTGACAAATAGTCATATGAAGAGCAAGGTTTGATACCTTAACTTTGAATATAGTCAAAATTCTATTGCAGTCAAGTACAAGACACCCAGTGCCTTAATCAACTGATTTTGCTATTTTAGTCCACCTAACAATAATCAAGCAACAACAGTAAAACAGCATCATAAAAACATTTTAAGACACTGCAAATAAAAGAGCTAATCTAAATTTAAAAAATGTCTGCCAGGACCAAACTGTCATAAAAGCCCATTCAAAAGTGGGCAAAAAGAAAGAAGATAAACCTCCCTTCAAAGACTATTAAATAGTTCAGGCACCTCTAAGGCTTTCTTTCTTTTTCCCATCATCCCTACTTCAGCTGGTGCGGAGACAATGATGAGAACTGCAGGAAAAGCAGGCTCACATGAGAAGAGGCTAATCCTAAGATGGTTTGGTGCTAGCCACGTAGGTCTTTTCAGCCAAAACCAGCATCTTGAACTCAACCTGCATGCCAATTAAGCTCAAACAAAGCCAGAAAAATATGGGACATCTTGTGGACCATATCATTTTGAACCAACCGAAGTTTCTGGACTGGCTTGAAGGGCAGCTCCAGTAGGAGTGCTGTACAGAAATCCAAAATGAAAATGTAGTTGGTACCTTCCACTTTTGCTTTTGCTTTGCTTTTGCTGAAGACCATTTACTTCCACCTTTTTTTGTACATGGCAGTCAACATTCATATTTTGGTTTCAGTGCTAACCCATGTTTTATACCACTCATTCATTTTTTAACCGACATTTAATTCTTAAATGCCGAAAGACGATTTGCATGGTGATGATCTGCATACAGACAGCCCTCCATGTCTACAGCCAGGCCTTCACCTGGAGATTGGAGGAAGGGCTGTACATGTCCTTCATGGCTTAGAACCCCTCTGTGCAATTAACATTTGAATGGACTGAAGCCTGAAGGAGGATAAGTGGTTAATACTGAGGACTCTCAGGTAACTGATGCTGAGCTGATGCTATGAGGAAGTGGTCTTTTGATTGGTAAAGAAATCAAGTATTGCAAGCTGGACAACTCTGCATGCCAAGCCAAATCATTCCAAATTTTGGCAGTGTCAACCATTTGAGCGAGTCTCATTCTCTGAACAAAGCTGATGCTTAAGTTTAGTCCACATGCCCATGCTTACTTAGGAGTAAATAATTAACTCTGGTTTCCCACAAAGTCAGAAATGTAATAATAATAATAATAATAATAATAATAATAATAATAATAATAATAATTTGGCTAACTAAGCTGTTAGTAGGATTCCAGTGAACAGCCGCTCACAGTATTAAGACTAACTAAATTCAAGGGACAGAAGGGAAATGCTGCTGATATAGAAGTTGTTCATGAAGGGAATAATGGAAATGCACCTCTATTTTATGTTTATATTCTAAACTTTATATTATTCAAAGCATGCCCTTTTCCTCAGCAGCACTTGGAGTAGTGGTTTTAGTCTTCTGGCTCCTTCTCCCCTATGAAATTCCCTGGCAGGTGATGTTTGGCTGGCACTTAACTTGCTCTGGGTTTGGCCATTTGCTAAAGACTTTTATTTGAAGAAGCTTTTCCTGAACAGCTAGTCAAGGCTTTACAACCTCTGTTGGAAGCATCAGATAACAGCCTCCTGAATGAAGGTGTCCTCTCTTTGAAGGGCCATGTAGTCCACCTTCTGTAGACATTAAAGGTAAGGAAATGAAAGAATGAAAAGCTGAAGTTGCCCATTGAGCAGCAGCATCAGAACAGACTAACTAGCATGCGGGTCACTGTCTGCTTGCTCTTCACTTTGGTTATATGAACTATATTTCTGTTTCAAGTGTAGTAATTATCTCCAAATTTGCATTGATGCATATACATTAGTATATGCACATTTTATGAAGGTCCATGATATGCAAATAGCTACTCTAACATGTCCAAACCCCAAAAGAGAAGCCTCTAGGCCAGGCTTGTTTATGCGTACTTAACAAGTACAGCTGCACCGGAAGCCAGTAGGAACCACCCCTCATACTCTTTGGAGAAACCAAATGCCTGCTTGTTCCCCAATCACCATTCAGATTACAGAATGAACAATGCACTCACAACTCTTAGGGCATGATGTTAAATATATCAGCACTTCTCTTGTGTTTTTCCTCCCCCTTTAAAAACACCAGTCTGCACTGGGAACACAGCATGGGTCAGAAGGTATCTAAACCTTTCTGCTGAAAATAGCATCTGCTGCTGTTGCTATGTGGCCCCACCAAGTGTCACAAAAGACACATTTTCGACAAAAATCAGCACAGGTGAAAAGGTTGCATCCCATCTCTCTCAGCTCTGAGATTTCTCCTTCCCTATCATTGCTTGGGAAGAGCAACAGAGAAGCAGGGAAGGCCAAACCAACGAGTGCTGCCTGCCATTGTACCAAGCCAAAAGGACTGGCCACAGGAGCAGATGGTGGGGAAAGCCTCTGCCTTGCCATCCCTGCTGGCCCCCAGTGGCAGTTGTGGATTGAAGGGATAATCCTGGCAGAGATCTCAGCCATGCCCTGCTGGGCCTCTTCCCAAGGACACCCAGGAAGATGTGGCCTGTGCCTTCTGCTTGCTTGTCACTGTGCTCTCTCATGGATGCTGCACCAAGGGAAGGCAACTTGCTCTCCTGGTCCTCAGCATGGGGAGACTCAGGAACACACTGGCTATGGGTGGCCACTCTGGCAAGCATCAGAAGTGCGTTCTTCTGCCCCCCGCCCTGGAGCCCAGGAGAACGTGCTGGCACCAGGTATCACCTTTTGAAGCCTCATGCAAGCCTTGGGGGAGGGGCACAGCTCACGGTGGCAGGCAAGCCTGCCGAAATGCTGCTCGAGCACTTTGGGCAGTGGTCCTCAGAGCTGCTTGGCCAGAGAGGCAAGTCTTCAACTGCTCTTGCTAAGTGGCTCTGGAGGCTTCAGGGCTTCACCAAGGCCTGTTGTGCTGCCAGGTTCAGACTCAAGCCCATGCAAAACTCTGCAACAAGCCATGGCTCGTTGGAGTGGGCTTGTAGCCACAAGGAAGCCATCCCATGGAGGGCTTCATGTCCAGACAACGAGGTAAGCCACAACGAGAGAGCATGTTGTGCACTCCTGGTCACTGTGTTGTTCAGGAACAGATTAGCCCTGTGACATCAGCCAGCCTTTTTTTTTTTTTTTTTTTTGACACTTCCAGTGGCAGCAACCAAGCACTGTTCAAGGTAAGGCAAGGCAAATGAGGTAAGTGACATGTCACTTACCCAGCGCGTATATTTCTTTTGTTTGCATTCTCAGGGCATTTTTATGAGCATTCAGCTCCACAGCACTTGTCTCAGCAAAGTTCTAATTCTATTAGTGCCCCACATAGGCTGTTTGTATTTACCCATTAATAAAAACCACATCATAACCAAACGTGTGGCAACCGCAACAGTCAGCAAAGCATCTCTTTCTATTCTTCAAAATGTCATCAAAATGCTTGTTAGGAAGCAAACTCATTTTCCGTCTCCACTGCGATTTACAGGGTTTCAGGCGTTGATGATAGCTTGTCTGCCTGGTTTAAAAGAGCTCCTGATATAACCGAACCTGACACTGTTTACTTCAGCCTATTATGCTGGCTGCATTCACTGAACGCTTCAGTGGAAGGGAAAAATCGAAAGAAGGCTATTCATTGTAATGCCAGCTGCTTTTTAAAAATTTTTCCTCCTAAGGAAATAAATTGTTGCTGAAGCTCAAAATGTACTCAGCAGATCCAGAATGACCTACCACTTCTGATGTCTACAAGGAAAGAATGTTACCTGCATTTTCACAACAATTGTGAAACATCTTAAAGAACATGGAACATCCTCGATTAGTTTCATTTTAGTTTAAGTTCAAATTGGCATTCACTAGTACTGACAACATCACTAAACAAAAGAACTCGAATGTCACAGGTTGTATGTGCAAACATGGCAAGAAACAAAAGATCTCTCCTCTCGCTCTCCCTTTCTCTCTCTCTCACACACACATTCACGCACTCTTTGCAACATATTGCTTCATTATGAATTTCTTGGCAGGACTCTTTTATGACTGAAATAATTAGTTGTGTTTAGTATTTATAGCTGGTTATCATGATGCTTTCTGTACTGCTAATTAATTTTATGGCCAGCATGCTTCAAATGCAATTAGGTAGGTATGGCAATGATCATAATATTTTACATATTCAGGGCAACATTTTGCCCATGTTCTATGAAACTTCTTGGTAAACTGAATGTCAGCTTCACTTAATGTCTTCTTCTTACCGTGAATGCACAAGTAAAGTAGTGTGCAGAATAACAACATGAGCTAAATAGTTGCAGTTGTTGACTCCAACTGTGTGTGTGTGTGTATTTTCCTGAAAGCTTATATCTCAGACTCATTCTAGTTCCTGACTTCTAGTTGAACAGATCAGAGGAAGCTGCCCCAGCTGGGCTGGAGACTCTCCGATACAAGCAACCAAGCTCCCAAGGAGCAAGCAACCAGAGAGAGTGAACAGGAACAGCAAACAGGAGTCTAGCAGGGTAGGTTAAGAGTGAGGTCCCTAATTCTTCCCTGTAGCACACTCCCATTTACTGGTAGGACTGTATTGCTAACCTTCAGGGAAGGCAGAAGAAAGCACTGGTTGTCACAACAGGCCCAACTAGCTAGAACCCGAAAGGTAGTAGAAAGAATGCAACAAGAAGACTCTCCACTGGTGATGACCTGCAATGTGTGTGCTGTGTTTCTTTTCTTGCATGAGGTCAACACATGAAACAAGGGCAAGCTAGTAGACCTGATAGAAGAAAAGGTGGGAGCACTAGAGCAGTGAGTGTCCACCCTCAAGGTAATAGAAGAAAATAAAGAGTTTTTAGACAGAGTGGTGGACCTGCAACAGCTAAGAGTAGTACAGAAGTGAGGAGTGTAACAGCAAGCTGAGGCAGAAGAGGAGATCCCAAGGAAAGGGGAAATGAGGAGGAAACTCCCTAGAAAAAGGTGACAGGTGCAGAAGAACTAGAAGACACTCTGCACCAGTGGAAGCAGTAGAACTATCAAACTTGTCTTAGTAACTCAAGGATGAGATTGGAAGGCACCCTACAGTGGGAGAACTCCAAGTCATCCTGTGCAACACTGAACAATATGCTAAAGGTCAACCAAGTAGCGGCAATGATACCCAGGCTTACATGAACAAGAAGAGAAGAAATGGTTAGTTGTGGGAGACTCCCTATTGTATGGGATGAAAACACATGTGTATCAGGAAGACTCATGGACTCATCAGATATGCTGTCTCCCTGGAGGACAGAGGAGTGATATTACCAAAAGATTGTCAAGGCTCATAAAGTCCACTGACATACATTCCTTCCTTCCTTATACATGCGGGAACAAATGACAGTGGTGAATGGAGATTTGAAGAAATCACATCAGACTTAAAAGCTTTAAGGAGGAAAGTCAAGAGCTTTGGGGTCTAGTTAGTTTTCTCTCCAGTTCTTCCAGTTCTTGGAAGAGAAATAGACTGGGAAAGAAAAATTTTCCAACTAAATGGCTGACTATGAAAGTGGTGCCAATGTCAGAAATTTGGATTCTGGGATCATGGGATACACTTCCTAGAAGATGGACTGCTAGTAAGGGATGGGTTGTACAAGGCCTGGGAAGAATGTTTTTGGCCGCAGTATTAAGAAGTTTATCGGGAGGGCTTTAAACTGAATCCTGCAGATAAGGGAGAAGTACAGCTAGGGATAACAAAGGTTTATGCACCCCAACAAAGGGAGCAGCTGTAACAATGCCAGTCTTGCAAAATATGTATGAAGAAAGCTAGAGTATTAAGTACATGGTTTTCAATGTCTATATACTCATACCTGGACTATGGGAAACAAATAGTATAAACTCAAACTTTAGATACAGGATGGTGAGTTTATTACCAACCACCAATCAAGAAGAAGACAAGGATGAAACTTTGAAAAGCAAATTGCCAGTGTTTCAAGGAGGCATGATGTCGTCATTATGGGGGAAATTTCCCTGATATCTGTTGGGAAACAAATTCTGCCAAACACGGACCTCCAAGAGATTCCTAACAGTTGTCACGGATAACTTCCTCCAAGAGAAAGGAACAAGAAGGAACACCTAGTGGCAGTACAGGATTTCTAGGGGAAAGTGACCATGCTATACTTGAATTCTTGATTCTAAAGGAAGCAAAAGCCAAATGTAGCCAATCATGTACCCTGGATTTTAGGAAAGCCAATTTTAATAAAATCAGAACAATGAAAAGTAAAGTTCCATGTCAAGAGATTCTGATAAGAAAAGGATGGATAGGAATTTTTTAAAAAGAAAATTCTAAATGATCAAATTACAAACAATTCCAACAAAGAAAAGGGGTAGAAGACAACAGAAAAAGTCCATGTGGCTTCACAGAATGTTTAGGGATGATCTCAAAATAAAAACGGGCATGTATTGGAAATGGAAGGAAGGCCAGGCTACAAAGGTAGAATACAGGAAGGTAGCACAGAATTTCAGAGATGGCATCAGAAAGGCTAAAGCAAGGAATGAATTGAGGCTACTGAGAAATGCTAAAAGCAGCAATAAATAAATAAATGTAAAACAAGACAAACACACATATACATTTTTCAGATATGAGGGTATGAGATATGGGATGTGAGATATAAAAGACAGAGGGAAAAAATGAGGGTTCAACTACTAAAAGTAGATTACAAAATGAAAACAGATAACCAAGAAAAGGCAGAAGTATATCTCGATTTCAGCAAAACTTCAGACAAAGTGTCCCAAAATATCCTGATTTGCAGATTAGTAAACTGTGGGATAGATGAGGTGGCTCCAGTTGGCTACAGAATTGAATTCAAAGAGTGCTTATCAATGGCACCTTCTCAAATTGGGGACAGGAAACAAGTGGAGTGATGCAGGGTTCAGTCCTGGGTACAGTGCTCTTCAACATTTTTAATAATATTTGATAAGGAAGTGAAGGGAACAATAATTATATCTGCAGATGAAACAAGACTGGGTGGGATCGCTAATACCCTGGAAGACAGAAAGAAATTTAAAGGTGATCTTGATAGGTTGGAGCACAGGGCTGAAAACAACAGAATGAAATTCAGTAGGGACAAATGTGAAGTTCAGCACTTAAGAAAAATAAATCAAATGCATTGTTACAAGATGAGAAATACTTGGCTCAACAGTACTACAAATGAGAAGGATCTTGAATCTGTTGATCACGAATGGAAGATGTCTCAACGATGTGTTCTCGCTGCAAAAAAGGAAAATGCTATTTTAGGCTGCATAAATAGAAGCATTACTTCCAAATCACATGATGTACTAATTTCCCTTTACTCAGCACTGGTTAGGCCTCATCTATGTCCATTTCCAGGCACCACAGTTTAAGAAGATGCAGACACAATGGAAAGGGTTCATTGGAGGGCAGCAAGGATGAGCTAGGGACTTGAAACAAAGCTCTGTGAAAAGAGATTGAAAGAACTGGACATGTTGAGCCTGGAGAAGACTGAGAGGAGATGTGATACAAGTACTTGAAAAGCTGTTCTAAAGCTGTTCTTGATCAACCCAGAGTGCAGGATGTGGAATAATGGCTCAAGTTACAGAAAACCAGATTCCAGCTAGCTATCAGGAAAAATGTCCAGTCTGTTCCAGCAGTATGACAATGGAATGAATTAGCCCAGAAGGCTGTGGGCTCTCCCATAGTAGAGGCATTCAAGATGCAACTGGACAGCCATCTGACAGGAATGGTTTAATTTGCAGTTCTACGCTGAGCAGAGGGTTGGACCTGATGGCCCTCTGGTCTGTTCCAACTCTACTGTTCTATGATTCTATTTTTAACTGAAGCACCAGAACTGGGAAAACATGGGCTACAAAATAAGAAAGAGCTCTATCATACAGAAAAAGTGGGATATATAGAATCATACAGTTGGAAGATGTCTAGACAACTGTTGGGTTCAATTCCATGCTCACAGGAGTGAAGTCTCCCATACAGATTCTAACCAGGGTTGGCCCTGTTTAGCTTCCAAATTAGTCAGGCTCAGGCCCTTCAGGCTATACATAAGTATTCCAAACACTGTAAGAAATAGAATTTTATAGTGATCTGTGTATACATTCCAGACAAATATACAGTCTTTAAATACAAATTATTTTGATAAGAGAAGGACTTTATATTTTATATATTTACTTTATCTATTCCCTCCTTTATATATACTTTATATATTCCCCTCCTTCTACTTTTCTACAATGATTTACTTAAACATTGGGAGAAGACAGCTTCATGGCTTCACAACACACATTGCTCACGATGCGTTGTTATCCTGTTAGATTTGGCACACATATAACCAGTGTTCAAGTGGGGAGAGGCCTGCTACATTGATTAGGCCTCTCAGGCTATTCTCCTGGCATGATCTAAGAATCTGTGGTTACCCAGAGATGCTTGCTAATTGTGCAGGCAGTGCCATTAGGCCATTTAATCACTGGGGCACGAGTTATTTTATTTTATTTTAACCTCATCATGAAACCCTAAGAATCTCCACAAATATGTTCCAGGATCATTTTGCTTCCCCAAGCCATTTCCCAATGTATCCTGGGGTGAAAAAATGTCCCATGTCTCAATTATATCAACGGTTTCACAAGAACAATTGTCGTAAAACAGACGCATCAAACTTTCAAGGCATAACTATACTATTAATGAAAACTAATGGCTATGGACCATCAGGGTGTGTTCCTAAAGCTATAAGAAAACTCTCTCATGGATTGAATGTTCCTCCAGTGAAATCCAATGGCTTGTGGCAATCTGCAGTTACCTAGAGTATTTAAGATTGCTTCTCTAGTCCAATTTCCTTTGGAAAAAAAACATGGGACATTTTTCAGTCCAGCATATTGTTTGTGTTCAGGTCATAAAGACAGCCCAATTTCAAAATCAGCAGATCAAAAAGGTATTTTGTGTCCCAGAAAGAAAGCAATACAATTTGGTGGCAGAATATGAAATAGGAATACTACAGGTTTACTTCAGTGTAGATTCTGTGCAGGAGTAAAGTACAGTTGAGGTCACTTTGGATGTGTATTTTAAGCAAAACACTAAGCAAACAAGCAGAGCCATGGCAAATAGCTCTGGTCCTGACAGTGTAGCTAAAAAGTCACCCTTCCCAAGGAGGAAGGGGAAACAGGACTTGATCTAATGGGTCTCTGCTGGACACATTTTAAGCAATTGCAAAAAGATTGTGCAGTTGGGAACATGGATGCTCATCTTTTTATTGTTTTCTATCAGAAATATTCTGGGAGGTTCTTTCGCATCGGGGTTGCACTTTATTCTTGTGCAGATGGAAAAATGCTAAGAATGAACCTGGGACACAGCTCACCTGTGCGCATAATGTAACATTCCGGCTCATGTGAAAGCTGGGCATGGCAATTCACTGCTAATTAATATTAACATTGTACTTCATGTAGCCTCCCTTCCTGCATGCACTGGAATGAGTTTCCCTTTTGCTGTTTTGTCCATGTTGTTGTGAGACACCAAAGCCCTCATATAGCGCTGAGCCTATATAACTCTGAGGAGGCAGGGACTCTGTTATGCATTGACATGGGCACTATGGTACGTATCAACACTACACTGATGATATCTTAAAAATAAATTAAAATGAAGAGAATGAATGTTTAAATTAAAGCTACACAAAGAAAGGCATGTTTTAAAAAAATCAACATAGGCCAATTGACCCTTTTTCCAGAGACAGATTGTGCATTTGTGTCATCTTGGCTACTTTATGCTACACAAGCAGTGACTCTGCAAGGGTTCATGGGGCTTCCTTCCAGCCACCCCTGGCTGCCTGGGAGCTCCCTCTGCCCCCAGTCCCCCCAGCATGCACCAAGTGGCCTGTTCCGGCTCTTTCACTGTGGCTGCTCTTTCCACCCCACTCAGCATGCAGGGCACCTTTCTCGTTCTAACTTTCAGAAGAATCTCAGCATGTTACAAAGTGAAACTGCACTCATGCCTGGAATCTTTATTTCCTTTGCATGCCTGTGGATCTAAGCAGTTTTCAAGTGGCCATGTAGGTAAACGCGGCTCCTTCTACACTGAGCCCAAGCTGCATTCAAAGGTTTTTAAAAATAAAAGAAGCAGAAGTGGGAGTGTGGAGGGACGGGAAGCAAAAATAGCACCAGGGGAGGGAAGAGAGGGAGTAGGCACAGCCCTGTACATATTTACCTGGACATAAGTCCCACTGAACGCAAAGGGACTTGTTTGTGAATAACTACGAACAGAACTGCACTCTAGGTTAACCAAAACTAGGATTTGTCTAGGGAAATTCTGAATTTCCCTCATTAAAAAAATGTTGAAGAAAAGTGAGCAAATTCCAACCACAGTTTAATCTAACATGTTTCGAAGAAGGGGGGAAATGGATGAGTGAATGGTATGAGCTATGTGATTAATGCATATCTCCTTATTAATTGTCCTTCATTGTATGTTTTGAGATCAAAACTCCAATTTATTAGTGGACTGTCTATTACAAGACATCTCTGGCCTTGCCTGATAAAACAAAGAACCAAATGATACAGAGTTGAAGGTATGAGGCTCAATCACTCCCGGCAATTACTGTGTCTTATTGATAACTTGCAGCCTTATCCTGCAAATGCCATCTCTGGAACAAAGCCTGTCAGAGATGAGACTGAATATATTAAAAAGCTTTGATGAACATGTCCCTGGGGGTGCGCTGTAGACCTTAAAAAAAGCACCAAAAAACCGCCAGTTGCAGATGCCTCTTTGAATTCCTCTATATAAACATTCTTACATTTTCATCCGGCTCCTGTTTTTATTTTTTTAAAGAAGGAGAGAGGAAAAAATGACTTTGTGCGACCTAAATATGAGCCACTTTTGATTCATTGAGGGATTTATCAACTGCATGCAGATTAAGTGTTCAGAGATGCAACAATTAACCTTACTGTGTGTTAGCTAATATTAATTATATATCTCAAGCGCTTTCTTGTACAAGCATACAAGCACCCCCTAAAAGAGGTCATACTTAATGTGCTCCTTTCGCAGATGCGAGGCTTTCTACTTGCCCTCTCTTGAAAACAAATTTGTTTGTGTTTGACAAGATTAACATTAGCTGTATTGGCTTTTCTTCCGTGGTTGCTGACACGGATGCAAAAATATATCGCAGTTCATTCCAGAAGGAAACACAAAAGCTTCATCTTGCCAGGCCAGGCGTCCCATTTCAAGAGGGCAAGAAGTTGTCCTCAACTCAACCAATTATCTTCCCATCAAACACTGGGAAAATACCACTTGTCTGTTGTGCATGAGATTCTACTCTTTCCCTGGCCCCTTCCTTCCTCCACAGGTATTGTTACTTCTAAAACCCCTGTAAAATAAAAATGCTGAACAGTATGTCAGAGCCAGCAGGAAATACATTAGAAACACAAAATGGATTTCCTTATGCTCCATTAAAGTACGTATTTAGAAGTACCTGCAGGTTTAAAGAAGCACTTACCAGAAGTCAGGACATTACATTGTGCAATAATTTTCCCTTAAAGAAAGAACAAAAGGAGGAAACTATGGGAAAGCAAGAACTGAATCTTCAGCCCTAGGAATTCACAATGATGGTCACTTATCTATTTTTATTATCTGATACATGTTATTAGGAAACACCTTTGCCTGGAGGACAGATTGCCCTCAGGGAAGGCAGAATCAAAGACAACATTTTTCCTCATTAAGATCCCTTCTGTTGAGGTAAGTTTTCTTTGCCATTTTTCAAGCAGGAGTCACTTCAGCCCCAGGCAGGGGGTCAGGTGAGGCCTTCCCTTCTCACTTCCTCCTGGTCTAGTGGCAAAACTCTGTGTTAGACTTGGCTGGCAGCCTTTCTGGCCCTCCTCATTGTGCAAGCAGGGCACTTTCTCACTGTGGCCATGAAGGAAGTGGCAGCAATGCATCTCTCTCTGTACAAGCTGGCATACATCATCAGCAGTCACAGGATTTAGAAGGGATGAGGCCCCATCAGGTCAAGCAACCCCAGAAAGATGCTCTGCTCACCTCTTCCCACATGGGCGGCATGCAGAAGGGGCAGGAGATTCAGGGCATTCAGCCAGGAATTCCCCTTTCCCACCTGGATGGATCCTCCTCACAGGAATGTGTCTTTGAAAGTCTTTGCAGTGCAGTGCCAAGTACATCTCATGGTGGCCATGTGCCTCTTGTCTCCTTTCGCCTCCTCTCATCAGGCCTCAGCTGCTGCTGCCCACAAAGAGACATGAGAGGAGGCAGGAGGAGGAGGAACTATGGGGGAGATGGTGTGGGAGAGGGGAAGAACGCAAGCTTCCTGGGTGCCACGCTTGCTGAAACAAGGGAGGTGGAGCAGGTTGCCATACAAGTGTGCAAAACTCAAGATTAGTAATTCCTGGAGCACAGTTGTGCACCTGTGGATTTTTGCAGCTGCACATGTGGCAGTATTTGAAGGCTTGGCTGAAACCATGTTGGGGCGGGTGCCTGCTCTCAAGGTGCAGCAGCTATAAATGTTGAATATTGCAGAGAAGGGGTTCCAAACCCTTCCTTCCTTCCTTCTCTCCCCCCCCCCCCCCCCGGTTGCTTGCCAAGAGGTTCCATAGCAACTTCTTGCATCCACAATGGGTTGGATGCCCAGGTTTGCCATCACAACAATCCGTTGTGGGTACAACAGTCCTACAATGGGTTATGAGGTAGCATCTTCCTCACCAATATGCCATCTTGGCGAAAATCAGTCTGGATTCACATGATGTGACTACCCAGTCCATCAATGGTAGCAACTCACAATGGGTTGTCTTCTCATGTGAATCCACTGAGGGGGAATGCCAGAGAATTGTGATTGGGGACCTCCAGAGGTCCTTCTGCCTTGCAGTTCAGAAGGGGGAGAGCAATATAAATTGGCATATGTGAGGGCTGCAGGTGTGTATTCATTTTCCTATGAAGGCCAGGGCTGTAAATCCATTTCACAGGGCAGTTTCCGGAACAGGGTGAACTTCACCCCTGGCCCTGGATGCCCTTTTCCTACACAGCCATGGCTCCTGCACCATTCTGCTTCAAGGGAAAACACAGTGAAGTTGATGCTACTACATGATGGCCTCATCCTCCACTAAAGATTGTAGACTTTCACACTTTTTCACACTGTGGATATATGTAATTTCAGAGGAAGGACCACCAAACCTATGGTAGGAGAAAACTCCACCTTGAAGCTACATGGCTGCTATTCCTCTAGTGCCAGTTGTCTGATCCCATCCCATGTATGACACTGTTACTGTGGTTAAGCCTATTGGTCCATGCATATCGGTGAGGGCCCATCTGCTGCCACCAGTGTGTGAAGACTGTGATGACAGTTGTATATATGGCACCTACGTGTGGCGGGACAGCAGCATCTTCAACTGTTTGGTCGGACTGCAACAGCCCCGTTTCTTTTCAATCTCTCTCGTTGACTATGCGGCATGGCCACCCATGTGCAGTTCACAAAAGGCTTCCTTTCAAGGGGCAATTTTTGTTCCAGTCATTCTTTCACTGTGCTGCTTACCTCTTCAGCAGGTGTAAACACTTTATTGCCTGATACCCCCTTGTTCTTTAGAAGCCTGGCCATAAGCCGTCTTTGTTTCAGCGCAGATGCACATTTCCATTGAACTATTCCTTTTTGTTTTTCAAGAACAATCCACCTGGAGTACAACTGATAGGGAAAGGAGCTCATCTGTGTACTTTTAAAAAGATTGTTTTAAAGGCAAAGGGATTTATCAAAAGCTTTAATGACCCCTCTTAGATCTATTAGACAGTTCATGCTGTAGTTGGTTTTTTGTCTAAGTGCTTCCTTCAGAATCTTATTCAAGCCAAGGCTATAGGAAAGGAGAGAAACCCACATAAGAGACAACTTGGAGTTGGAATTATAAATCTGCTCAATTATAATTCAAACAAAAGCAAGTGAGAAACTGTCCTCTGTTGAGGCACCATCGGCCAAGCATCTGGGCTTTGCATTCATACATAATTAAGCTTTAGACAGCTGCAGGCTTTGCAGTGTAACAGGGCATGGGATATCATAACGCACAATATGATGCATATCAATTGGGCTGTTTATACATTCCCATGAAGCATTAGATTAAAGAAGACATCAAGAGAAAAAGGAATTATGAGGGAAGATGTCAGTGAGTATTTATAGAAGATTGACAGAGGACAATGGAAATAACCTTTTTTTCTTTTTTAAAGATTTTTGCAGTAACAGCAGGGATACATTTTTATTCTGAGCTCAGGATGCATTTGTACGAATCAAAAGTGAACCCATAAGAATTGCAAAACCTTGAAGTCAGCATATTAAAACGAAATGACAAAACAGTACTGTCCCTGCCTCCACTAACCACCGATCATTAGTAGGGCCAATGCAGCATTTGGAGTGTTGCTTTGGAAAGATTAAATATTTTTAAAAGGCTAAAGCATCTCTAGTGCCATTTTAAGTGCATGCTTAAAAACCTGACACAATCTTGCTTGCAGAGACAAACCTTTCTGTCCATTACAAATAATGCATATTCATTGGTATAGATATTTACAAATTTAGGTTTGCATATTACAAAGTTGTGGAAAAGGGAGAAGAGGAAGCAAAAGAAGATGACAACAAAGATGACAATATGTTTGTCACAAAAGCCAAAAAAAAGAATTACACAAGGGAATGCCAGCTACTTGGAACTCCCTGTTAATGCAGCTCTGAATGTGACTATATGAAATATTGTAACTGGAGTGTAAATGTCAAGTTTTATTACTTCTTTGTTTATTAGAGTTGTATACTGCCTAACTGTAAATACCCCTGGAGCAGTTTACAGTCATAAACCCAAACTGCAGCAACGACAGGCTAAAACTAAATATCAAAACAATACAGTGCATGCATTAACATATCAAAATACTGAAAACATTGAGGTGCCAGCAGTAAAATCAAAGACCATTGCATTTTCTACTGAAGTAATTTATCTTTCAAAATGGCATATACTTATTCCTCTGCTAAAGCCAATCTTTTCCACCCCTCTGTCTCTATTACCACATACTGTATATGTAAAGGAGGGGTCCCCATCTTGTTTTGCCTGGATTTGGAATTATGAGTGTGTTTGGAACTCACAAAATGGCTGTCAGGGGGCTTGTCCATTCATGAATTGGCTGCTGTTCCCAAAACATTCATTTCCAAGATGGCAAACTAAAAGAAATGCAATTAAGCACAAGACAGGGATCTGAGCTACAAAACTCAAATGCCACTTTTTAAAAACCCAGTAAAGAAGGAGAACAGCACTTCTTATCAGCCTCACAGTTTGTTCTTTTAAATGCAAATAAAATGAAAAGCAAACACAGAGCTTGGCAGTAACCAATGAAGATTTCCATTGGACTATGGATGCACATAGGCACCACACTAGAGACACTAGCTATAAATGTGTGCATGCATGTGGAACTGTGTGTGTGTAGGGGGGGGTATTGGGGGTGGAGAAAGCGCGTGATATTTTTTTGCCCTGCAATGTGATTCTTCCTGCATGCTTGTTGAAAAAGTGTTCCATTTTTTAATAGCACAGGCATTTGTTAAGCAGGTAATTATTGCTCTTTTTTTCTCTTCAGTATCATTAATCTGGTTTTCACAGAAGGGAAGTTGCTTGCTTTTAGTTTTTAATATAGTCTCTCACCATGCTTTCTAATATAGTCTCTCACCACACACACACACACACACACACACACAATAATATGAAGAGTCAGTTTCCATTGATACATTTACTGAATAGTGCTGTTTTGCCTTGTGGGATGGTACACTTCACCTCTTTTCTGTCAGACATATAATGTGACCTTTGATGCAGCTGCTTCACATAGCATCCTAGACCTGGACAGGATGCAGCATAATTTAGGACTGCATAGAGATTCCTTCTCCTTAACCCAGAGGGTCAGAAAGGTGAGCTGATTTGAATAGGTGCCCAATCACTCCAGCTCTATCACTTGAACTTCAGCAAAAGATTCCAGTGAATCACAGCTTCCATCACTTACTGTGTTAACAGAGCAGCAGGACTCGAAAGTATTAAAGGAGGGCAAAATTTCATTAAGGCACACAATTCTCCACTTCCCAACTTTGCCCATGGAACTGCCTAAAGCAGCCTTTCCCTACAGAGCATCCTGCAGATGTGGGACTAAAATGCCCATCAGTCTCCACCAGCATGACGAATAGGCAGAAATTCTGGAAGCTGTAGTTCAAAACTTCTGCAGGGAACCAGGTCTGGGAAGGCTACCAGAGAGGACTAATACTGGAGGGTCCCTCAAAATTCTTCAGCTGATATTTGGGCAGAGAAATGGCAAGGCTGAGAATTCCACCACATTTCTCTGGAGGAGAAACTTTTCTGCAGTTTTTCACAGATAGGGCTCATTGTTGGCAGGGTTTTTAGCAGCGCTTTTTTCTTGGCTCCTGAAAGACAGGCAAGGGCTTCCACATTTATGTGCAATTTCTGCAGTCCATGTTTTCAACTGCCATCTCTCTGGAAAAATGTCCAATGTCCAATGTAAAAAAATTGGATAATGCTGAAAAAATAGATTGTAATCCAACTCAAACCTGATAAGACAGTTACCATGAGTGAATGTTAGACTGTACCTCAGTGATTTAATGGGTTTAGAAAATAATGACTTTATGTATGAACCATATGTTAATGAGATAACAGTGTTTTTTATCTTTGTTTTCTTGTTTAGAAGCCTTCTTCCGCTTTGTCATAAAGGATGATCTGTACGAAAAGGCAAGTAATCCAAGGGGTAATCCAGAGACCAGCAACAACACAAGGTTGAAATCAAGTCAAGAGTACCTGCCTACATGATAATACATTGTAAAACCTACTATGTTGATTGATCTTAATTTTCCATTAGCTTCACCCCAATTTTCTCCCCTAAGATTTACGTAATTAGACAGTGGTCAAGGTGAAAAATGAAGTCAGTTTAGCTGACGAACATGACTTTAAAAAAAAACAGTATGGTTTTCAAAAACCATAAATGTCTTATCTAATTAAAATAACTTAGTATTAATTCAGTTTTACTGTTTTAGTAAGCATTATTCTTCCTATTTTATTGGTATATTTGAGTGTTGTGTGGAGGATGTTTAACACAGCATGTTCAACTCAGTATAATTTTTGTAGCATTCACAGTGTACAGTGATTGGATAAACCCTTGGCACACATTACCTGTATTAATTTATCAACTTGTTATACATGACAGAGGAATCAAGCAGAGTTTAGTTAGTTCTATAATCCCTGCACAAAGCTAATAAATTAAATCTCATCATTTGTATAATCCACTCCATTACTTCACTGCTTTCCCAGATGAGGGCATTAAACACTGAATGGACCTGATGCTTGGCTAAGCATATGTGTAGACTAGGAAATGTGCTATTTCGATCTTCCCTGTGTCACATCTGATAAAACTGGTATGGGCAGTGTTAGGCTTAATGCAAACATAACTGTTTCTCTTCTACATTAGTAGATGCTTCCCTCTGATTAATTGATGGGGTTGACAATAAGCAGAACCTTAGGGATCAGATACATTCCTGGAGAAGAAGGCTATCAATGGTACGAGGCTGTGTTGTTCTTACATGCTGTCAAGTCATCTCTGACTTATGGTGACCCCATGAACAAATGCCCTCCAGAATGTCATTGATAGTCCTGCTCAGCTCTGTAAATGCAAGGTTGTGGCTTTCTTTATGGAATCCATCCAGCTCATAGTTGGTCTTCCCCTGAATCTTCAACATTGACTTTCTTTAGCATTGTTATCCTTCCTGGTGAGCTTGACTTCTCATTATCAATGGTCTCAATGGTCTCAGTTTCATCAGTCTCCTTTCAGGGAAATTCTTTCCTGATTTGATGTAGGATCCACTTGTTTGTCTCCATGTTGGTCCAGAATATTCACAGAGCCCTCTTCCACATATTTCAAGTGTTCCAATTTTCTTCTTTCAGCTTTCTTCACTGACCATACACCCATTCACTGTTCACACCCATGCATGGAGTTCTGAAATATAACAGTATGGAAAATCTTGGCCTTGGTTTCCAGTGAAATGTACTTACATCTGATCATCTTTCTTAGATGTTATATATTACAGCTTGTACCACAGGCAACATGCTGGTACTGCCGGAGGCAAACAGAGGCAGTTACTAGTAAAATAATAAGAAAGACACTAGTTGTTACTTTACAATTTATACATTGATCCAAATATAATTGATCAATCAATTGAAGTCCAAACAGTTAATACCATTAAAATCTTTTATCTATTGCAAGTGAAGTGTTCAGAGTTCAACAAATTGCATACATGTAGCAGCACACACACTGGTGTGTTAACATCCTTTATAGGGAATTACATTAGTTTGGTGAATTACATCCGTTTTCTCACACCTGAAATATTTTTCTACTTATATAGGGAAGGCTGCATGAATCACAGCCTACTAATGCGCTATAAGTTCTTCTCCTTTACAAAAGTTATTATTTATGCATTTTCAAATCTATAATGTTTTCTACAGTAATAAATGCCAGCCGTAAAGTACCAGTTTGCATGACATGACAAGCCATCATGAACAACTAACCATAGTGGGTTGTCGTGTCATCTGAACTGAGACCGCTTTCTTAGGGTGGCTTATTTTTGGCAGCAAGCACCCTGAGAGGCCATGGCCATTTAGGAGTTATTTGACCCATGATGGGTTGGCAGGACATTCTACTATATCAATTAATAGTTTCTGGAAAGTCCAGTGCAAGTTGGGTCCTTCAGTTTCAGCACATCATCCTGAAAACTGAACAAATGGTCTGATTAGCATATCACAATCATGGTAACTGTTGATACATGTTGCCTGACCACTTCTAGAATGACTGGGAGCAATTAAATGAACCACGACCCTTCCGTCTGTAGTTTGTGAAATGTTCGGTATAAACCAGGAAGTCAACATCTTGCTTCCCAGAAAGCTAGAGAAATAGCCCAGCAACACACTTTGGGCTATTTAGTTGGTTTTTTGGAGAGAATACAAATCACAGTTCTTGGTTCACATGTAAACAAATCAAGGACAAAAGGTCATTGTTTGCTTAGCTGATCCCACCTGTAGCAAAAGCAATTCCCCAAGAAATGAAATGAAAAACAATAGAGCCCCCCCCCCCCCGTAACTGCAATGTAGCAATGCAAATTAGGGGAAGCAAGAGGAAGGGGTATAAAAGTTTAAGCCTCCCATACCTGAAGAAGGTATTCCCGATCTGGATTCAAGCTTACCAAGAAGATCAGCTGCATGCTTAGTTTGATACTAAGACAGTGGGCTTTGATGCAGGACTCAAGCAATCCCTTCTCTTTTGCACCCCAGGAACAGGAAGTTGGCAGCCTCTGCTTGAGTTTGATTTTAATTAACCAACCACAGTTTCCATTGCCATCCAAATCTGGAGAACTATAGCTTGTTTAAAGCATAGTTTGAGCTCAGGCCTGGTTCTGAAACCAAGTTTAATCCTGGGCTGTTGTCACTAGCCATGGTTTTAACAAACCACAAATGGCAGTTTAACATTAGAAGGGCCCCTTCCTTCTGATCCCCTTCCTTTGTCATACAAGAAGCAACAGGGAAGGGGCAAGCATGGCCTCAACCGTTTGTTTTCAGAGAGGAAAGTCATCATTTCCTGTTACATTTGAGCCAGGTCATAAAGTCATTGACACCACGAGGCCATGCAACTTGAACACAAACTTTTAATGTCTGTTGGGGAAATTGTCTTGGGGTGAGAAGGAAAATATCAAGAAATTCCACAGGAAATCTAACAGCCATCATCCCATTTAATACACCAAGAACTAAAATAACCACTCGGAGAGATGCTATCATATATAAATGCAAAACTGCAACATAAAGAATATGGGAATTGCTGTCTTGGGGGTATTTGTCCTTCATAATAATGATCCAATTTATTAGTTCTAATTTATTCAAGCTGAAAATAGAGATAACAAGCCCGTCACTGCTTTCTTCTGTGTTTGTACCATACAGATTGATTTAAGCCTCATCTCTTTTCACACCAATCCCATAGGACATACCACTACTTCAAATTGGACCTGGCGAGGACTGATTTGTCAAATTCACTTTGTAGATTCATAAATGAACCTGGGTTCAAACTCAGATCTGCATACTTGGACACATTGGCTATAGAAGTCTCATGTCCTTTCTTGAGTAGTTATTCATAGGAATGCTTATATTTTGACTTCCGGGTTAACAATGACACAATGGAGAGGATTTGTACTAGTGTATATTCATATCATAACCTGAGAAACAGAGCACCTGGGAGCCATCCTACATAATATGTCTGACTTGCTAAAATAAATATGTATAAATCTGTCAGTGTGATTAGCATCACAGAACTGGCTTGCAGAAGTCTCACTATGAGCAGAAGTTATTGCTTCAAGAAAGAACATCAGTATCTTTCCTATTTCAGTCTCTCTCTTTCATATTCCAGGCAGTTGAGGATATTTTGAGTTAGATTTTAAAGGTGTTTATTTTATTTTGCCATTTAACAATACAGTCCTGCACATGTCTACTCAAAAGTTACTCCCATTGAGTTCAATGGTGCTTACTATCCACTACGTAAGCACCAGGGTTGCAGCCTAAATGTTTTCTTTGAAAAGCTTGGTTTTAAATACATTGTAATCTGTCCTGATATTTTGTAATAGAGTGGGATAAGGATTTAAATATATGAAATTAAATTAGGGTCTTTGAAGATTCTTGAATGAATTTTCATTTTCATATGGAATGTGCTGTGTTATTCCTACCACAACACTAGCAAAATATAAAGAAGGGATTTATACCTTGATCTTAGAATATATGAAGCTGCCATATGCTCAATTGTCCATCTAGTTCATTACTGTCTTTTTGTATTAGCAGTGGTTGTCCAAGTCCTCAGGTAAAGCTCTTCACCTGCTACCTGCTCTGTTTGAAGCTGAAGAAGGTGAGGATTGACATTTCCTATGCGATTTTTTTAGGCAATCCTGCTGCATTCCATATGCAATGTCTGGGCTCTACCACTTAGCCAATCTTATTTCTAATTAAGCCCCACTGCAGCCTAAAGTGACAAATAAAAAGCAAAGAAAATAAAGAACAACATCCAACACAGTCTATGTGTTAGTGGGACATACTACCAGTATCAGTAGTTAGCAGACCCTGAAGCAACTGGAAGGGCCTTCAAAGGCTCATTTCCAGAATGGGCGGGGGGGGGGGGTGAATAGAACTGGCTAAAGCAGCTCCACCAACCAGTCCTGTTCCAGAAATGAGAATTTCTGTTTGTTTCCAGGCTTGTTTCTTTACTTCCTTAGTTTCCTGTTATATGAGCTGTGCATCCACTGGCACAACAAAAAGAACAAGAGGCATGATGGTAGTATTGGATACTGCCTGGATATGAGGACGATCTGCTATGACATCTTTCACACCATTGATCACCAGGGTTGATTCGGCTGCTCTGGTGGCTAGGTGAGGGTTCCCTTCCTCCTTCACTGCTATATGTGTGTCCCTCGCGGAGCTGCATGCTCCGGAACCTCTGGATCCAAGCAATTGACTAGGTTCATGAGTTACAACTTTGCTCCAGATCAGAGGGAGAGTGACACTGTAAGAACAATGAAAAATATGAACCCTTCATTCCAGATTGTAGTCTGATTTTTTCCCCTACATTTTTAAAATATCTGCAGATCAGAACCATATACTTTGTATGGAAAACTATAATAGCTCTGTATAGTTTTGTTTTAGAATTGTAGGGGTTAGAAGCTGTATCCAGAAAGATTATGCTATAAGCTTACACATTATATACCATTATACTCACACAGAAAACCATGTAGGTCAATGGTATAAGGTCTTCCAAAGGCCTAGAACCTCTCACTTATCATGAGATCTACTTAAAGGTCTGTAATATAATTGTTGGCTTTAGTATGGGAATGGTAAGTAGAACAAAAAAGAGGAACCCAAAAAGGAACAAATGTGCCAATTTGGTAATTGGGATACATAAAGATAACAAAGGGCACAAAAATCAATGCAATGTTGACTATTACTTGAGAATAGGTTGCAAACTATGACATAGATAAGGAAAATATGAAGTTATCTGAACAGACAGGAAGATAGAAACATAGAGAGTCAGAAGGGTCTCCCAGGCCATCTAGTCTGACCCCCAGCTCCAGCCGGCTCCGCTCACGACATGCCCACCATGCATATGTCCAGCCTATCTTTGAATACCTGCACCAATTGGGCCTCAACGACCTCTTGTGGAAGCCCATTCCACACCCTCGGGGTCCTAACTGTCAGGAAGTACTTCCTGGCATCTAAATGGAACCTTAGCTCCCTGAGCTTTGTTCCGTTGAAGCATATACTGCCTTCCTCTGCAGGGGAGAACAGGTCTCTACCCACCTCTGTGTGACACCCCCTCACATACCTGTATGTCGCCAACATATCCCCTCTGAGTCTCCTCTTTTCCAGGCTGAAGAGACCCAGTTCCCTCAGTCTCGCCTCATACCCCATCCCCTGCAAACCGGCCACCAACCTTGTGGCCCTTCGCTGCACTGACTCTAACCTGGCTATGTCCTTTCTGTAATGAGGGGCCCAAAACTGAGCACAATACTCCAGTTGTGGGTGCACCAGAGTCATATAG
Source organism: Varanus komodoensis (assembly GCF_004798865.1). Taxonomy (NCBI): domain Eukaryota; kingdom Metazoa; phylum Chordata; class Lepidosauria; order Squamata; family Varanidae; genus Varanus; species Varanus komodoensis. Next base: position 35,030,652 of record NW_025336087.1, on the reverse strand, counting down.
AGTGGTAGTAATACCTCTCTCGATCTAGAAACCACACTTCTAGCTATGCAACCAAGGGTGGTGTTCTCCCTCTTGACCACTGCATCACACTGCTGACTCATGTTTAGCCTGCAGTCAACCAGTACCCCGAGGTCCCTTTCACAAGGGCTGTTCTCCAGCCACTTGTCCCCTAACCTGTACTTATGACACCTATTCCTATGCCCCAAATGCAAGACCTGAGCCCTGGGGGACTCAGGACAAAATGGCATGTATCAAACCAAGGTTTAGTCAAAACACAGCACATGATCAAGAAGGGGACTCTGCGGTTTATGGTAGAAAGTATCAAACCATTAAGCACAGTGTATATGGTGTTGCCTCAAAATGCCAGCATTTTGAGTGTTCTTGCTGACCTCTTGGTTCCTGGGACAGGGTCCTCACTGTCAACAGCACAAAATACTGAACTTGACTGGCTATCTTTTTCTTAGTGCTTGCGTTTCTCTGTTTGCTACTGAAGTGACTTTGTTGCTCAGTTCAAAAGGTGGGAGAAAGTCATGAGTCCAAGAGTCTCCTGAGGATAGTTCAGAAATATGGAAAAACTATCTTACATAACAATCCATCTTTAAAACTTCATTATTGAAGATTTGTATATGCTAGTATCAAAGCCATTTTGGAAACTGGAACAAACTGAAACAGTTTAATGAAAACATCACATGTTCCTACAGGTGAAATATAATAATATAATGTATACTTTAATGTAGGGGTTCTGAAGTTCTAGAGCTATGCAATGAAATCCTATGCAAATTTTTTTAGAAGAAAATTCCACTATATCTTATCTAGCTTACTTCCAAGTAAGTCTGTTCAGATGGCAGACTTCTGCATATGTTCCTATTTTTTTTAAAAAACCCTGATTTGTCCTGTCAAAACCCACATAAAAGGGAGTGTTGCACATTTCCAGTCTTTTGAGCACCTAGGAAAAGGTCATGGTGTAAAAAGTGAAGGCCACTGACAACAGACAGGATCCTCCACAAGAGAGGGAGGGAGGGAGAGGATCTTGCTGAGAAAGGGGTGATATACACCCCATCTCATTACTGGAAAAAAATCTTGTAACTTTGGTTTTCAGTTAAAAAACCGTTTGACAGTTGGCAAATGAAAAGCAGAACATCATCTTTCAGTTAGGTCATGGTAAAAAGTTGCAAACTGGTAGCTACACAGGATTGCTTTTTGTGAACCCGGTCACTGAATCATTGACTGATTTCTGCCATTGCTGACTTTCCATGCTCCTGGATTCTGTGCAGGACCCTTGTGGATACGGGATGCTCTTCTGTTCAGACCATCTGACAAAGGGGACCGAACTGGAGTGCTCTTTTTACATGATCAGTAAAACTACAAACTACCGTACCTTGATAAGGCTATAGCTTTGCATTCACATCTTTAGATATTGGGTAGAAGTTGAAAACTTTGGAAGTTAAGACCACAACTTTGGAAGTTATCCAACCACATCTCCAGTATGTATGTGGAAGCAATGGCAATTGCCAAGACATCCAAATATGGGATCCAGAACTTAATGAATATGGACTGAAAAAGAATCAAATATAAAATAAGGAAATCGGTCCTAGTTGTTGAACCTGGTTCTGGATGTTGACAAAGCAGTTCAGCATTAAACTTATACACACTTAGGATGGCCCTGTAGCCTCCATTACGGGATGCAATCCTGGGTTTAAAGGTTGAAAGGTTGTCTAGTGACAGAAACTCGGTTTTCAATTAGCAAGGAATGAACACTCAGATTCACGGGAAAGATCTAAATGTTTGAACCTCAGCAGCTTTACTGACCGGTGCCCCAGTTGCTGCAGTAACTAACAACAGTGCACTCCTGGGTAGAGGTGAACTCAACTACAAGATCACAGCCCATGTACAGACACTTTTATAACCTGCTAGTCAAATACATCAAAACAGAGTATTATGTTTCCAGACAATGTTAGCACAATAGTACCTTGATGTCTTTGGGCATGACATAATGTTCTAAACCGATCAGAAATACTGGTAACAAAACTATGGAAAATATTATCGATTGTTTTACAATATATTCCTGACAGTTCAGGTGAGCCTGCTTAAACATGAAAATATGTCTGATTGAGGAACCATTCAGGAAAACTGGTTTGACAACTACAATGTGCAGGCACTTTCCTCTGCAGAACTAGATGATTAAATGGGTCCATTCAGAAAAAAATGAATGTCTCAGCGATAAGAACATCCCACTGATAGTATCAGCCTACAGCAGCTTCTCAGTCCAGCTAAGAATTCCAGCTTCTTAAGGGAACAGCAATGCTAAACAGTAACCTGGCTTGGAATTCTGCTATTTTAGGAAAAAGAGACACAGGTTTAATTTTATAACACAAAGGAACATATAAGCAACCCTTTTCTACCAGAATTTATCTGAATTTTCCCAACACTAGTCCAAGTCTGTTTTAGAACAGTCGGAAGGGAGACTAGAGACCTTAAAGTTGCCCATTGATACCTGGACATCAGAATTAGCAGAAACACAAATCACCTTTTCATAGTCTTCCCCATTATGGTGAGGAAGTTATAGTAACTATTCATGCATATGAATAGACTATTGCAAAAAATAGTCTATTCACATGCAAGTTCAAATTTATGCAAATTCATAGCCTTTTTTGGTGATGCGTGAGTGGTCATATATGAATATACATTCATATATCCGCATACACGGATGCATGCATCTTTGTCTTTGGGACCAAAATTAAGTCTATACTTCTGGACCATTTGAGGAAGTTTATCATAAAATCACTAAAACAGGAAAATGTTTCTAGTTTCCGTCTAAGATTTACAGCTTTATTAAATAAGCAAACAAACCAAATTTCTTTGTTCCTGGAAAGAAACTGTGCCTTTTGGAAAGGCTAGATAAGTTTAGAGGGGATCAGAAATCATCTTTTGTCTCATGAGAAAATAATAAAAGTTTGGATTCTATTGAATATCAGTGAAAATGATTTGTAACGGGCCTCAGGGCCAAAATGAGCACTGCATTTATACTCACAGTCTGAACAGCACAGCAGACAGTATATATAAAAGAAATCAATACTTATATTAAAGAAGCAGCTGGATGCAATAAAAACAATAAGAGATTGTAAGTCTAACTTTAAGAAGTAAAGTTTGGCTTGCAATGCCACCTCCTTTCCTCAAAAGAAAGGAAACCTGACTATCAAGCATTTTACCAGTGTTTCTAGGTTTTTTTCCCATGGCAAATTCATATTGTTCAAACCCACTGCCCTCATCACTAAAATATTTAACCCCATCTCAGATGATTAACCAAGAGGTAAGAGATTAACTTAAAAAGCATCAACTATTGGCATTATTATTACAATTAGACCTGTCCATGTCAGAATTCCATGTTTCTATTAGAGATTAGTAGAGAAGAAATGCCCAAATTTGAGATAATTATTCCAATTAGACTTATCCACATCAATCTTTTGTGGTTTGATTGCAGCATGGCTAATGTTTTTATGATGGAGCAGGAAACTTAATATTGGGTCAAGATCTCATGTCATCAAATCAGAATTTAATGGTGAATTTTCATCAGATGCATCAAAATTCTGAGGTCATTCAATATGTTTAGTAATCCAAATGCACTTCCTCAAGTGTCCATGCTAAGAATTTTTTTTTAAATGTTATCTAAATGTTATACTAAGGAAAATACCTTAAAGCTGCGCTACACAATCTAAGTTAGGAATAACTATTCCCTATTGTAATTGATCCCCAAAGCAAAGGAAAACTTACAGAAAAATCTTAACATCAGCGATAATGTAAGCATCTTTCCCTTTGAATACGTTCATGAGATTATTGAAACATACTTTCAATATTTCCATCTTCAGCAGGAAACTGAATCATGTGATTCTATCAAGCATGAATTTTTAAGTCTTACGTGTACGTTGCTAAAACAATGTTTTCATGAACATTTTTATTTTGGAAAATTTCCGTGCCTCAATCAATGTAATTAAAAACTTTTTGACTAATGACAAAAGGTGCCCCAATTAATCAGGTAGCAGATTTTAAAGAAAGCTAGTTAATTATGTTTTAAAAAAGAGCAAAACGTACTATTGCCCAACCTTCCATGTACAAGGAGATGCCTATTCTAAGATAGTGCCTGATACAGCATATATATTTATCATTTAAATGTTTCTTAAAATGTCAGTATCATTTTTATTCTGATTCATATCAAAGCATATATGATTGATTCTGAAATCAGAGCCTTCTGTCTATCAAAAGGCCTGCCAGCAAAAGTCAGGCAGACAGGAGGAATGATAGAGGCAATTTTGCCTCTCATTCTTCCAAAATAAATAAACACACAAATAAATATAAATAAATAAGCAACAGCAGCAACAAATCAGCAGTTTCGATTAGCTAGTGCCCTAAATCTTTCTGGCTAACTTACTTGGGATGGGTGGGATTAACTACAGAGAGACTTTAGGATCCTGTGGATTTATGTCTTCTTCCCTACCTGCTTTTTACCCTCCCAGCTTTACTAAAGTGACTGCAGTGTTTGTGAGGAGCCTGAGGTGAGATTTCCCCTCCAAGGCCATCTATGGCAGCATCTATGGCCTCAGAAGCAGGGATTTTTCTCTTCCTATGGGCATATGCAGTGATGGTGTAGAATGTAATAAAACAGGAGCACAGCACCAATATGCAGTACTAGGGTGGTATTAGGAGTTTTCAGGGTTTCTGCGCCCTTAAGTAAACACTTCTTGTCTGCAAGTTCAACCTATTTTATATTTTCCTGCTGAACTGAGCAGCTGAATCGGCAATAAATATCATCTGAATTTCCCTTTGAATAGCCTATCTTTATAGTCCTATTGCCAGTTTCCATACATGCAGATGGAGGAGGCATAATTACCCTTCCTCTATTTAAAAAACAGAAAAATGGAAAATGAGAGGAGAGCAGTAATTAATAGCATTTCCTATCCCAGAAATAGAAACTGACATTCAGGCAATTAAAAAAGACTATTAAAGGGACAATTAACAGTTTATTTATTAGTAATTCTTCTGCCCTAAGCAGGAAGCTCTAAAATAAGGTGAACCTACTAAGCAATACACTTTTAATTGAAGATGCCAGGGAATTTTGATGGAAAGACTTAACTTGTGAGCAAACATTATAGGCTGTAGGGAAGGACACTGCTGGATGATGCAGCATTATATTAGAGTACTCTGTTTTCATTTTGCTTCCGATAACCATGGACAAGCCGTACCTCAACAGTGCTAGAAGGTTCTTAGACTGGAATGAACCAACATCACTATGTTTTGGTGAGGTGTTGGTTTGCTTTTGGCTAGAATAAAGGCAGAACAACTTGGTTGGACTAGAAATGAGCAGGACTGCTTTATAGCGGAAGTTAAGACTCCCCAACTCCTCCCCATTCATCTTTAAAATGATATTTTTAAAAGACCATCCAGATATGCCTGTAGTGGTAATTGGCTTTTTTCAACATAGCCTTCTAATAGGAAGTTGAGACTCTTCAACTCCTCCCCATTCATCTTAAAAATGATATTTTTAAAAGGCCATCCAGATATGCCTGTAGAGTGGTAATTGGCTTTTTTCAACATAGCCTACTAATATTCAATAGGAGTTGCGTGAAATGGAGATCTGATTATTTTATTCCAGTTTACCAACCCATCACTAGGTACGTGCCCAGGTCCCTTTGAATGTGAGTCGCGGCTTCTGCTTTGTATTTCCAGAAACACAAATATCACACAGCCTGACATTTTCTCTTATTAGTGCAATGGTTTACTGCAAAATGGCCTCTGCTGTCACACATTATAACCTCTTCAACTATCTTTCTTTGGTCGTCCTGTAGCCATGGAGAGAAATGAAGTCCTCCTCGACATGTTAGACAACTAAAAGTGTTTTCCCGTTTTTTTGTTTTTGCCACCAAGGTAATTGTAGATGCATCCTTTGGGATTCTGCACTTGGCAGAACTAGTGGTCCATTGAAGAAAGATGGATGCAACTGGCAATACACCATAGCGTAGGAATCCATCTTTTACACCAGCTCTTACCCTCTCTCTTTTAGGCTGACAATTTCACACCAGTTACCTATACACACTGTCAAGCCAGATGACAGAATAACAGTCTCTACATTCTTTACTTGAGCAAAGGTATTTAAGTAGCTTGAATTCATTTATAATGTGCACTGTTTGGCTTCATCATTTTGAAATATTACATGAACAGACTAGTTTTGAGCTGAATTATTAGTTTCACACACACACACACACACACAGATCCTTCCTATTAGCATAAAAATTGTGGCTATAAGCAAGCAACCCAAACTGATATCCAACAAATATAATTTATGATAGGGACTGGCTGTCACTAAAGAATAGCATTAATTATTTTAAAATAGCAATGTCTTAACATCTTTCTTAATTGGGGTGGGGGTGGGGATTATGTTGCTCAAGCAGTTATTTCATGGAGGTGGAAAAAAGGAGAAATGAAGCCTTCTGAAAAGAATGACATCTGCCAAATTGAATTTCTAAGAGGGAAAAAGGTCTACCTCCCATTGGGAATATCTTTAGTGCTATTTATTCTCCTCTTGAATTTCTCAACTTCCTGAACATTCACTTGGCTAGCATTTATTACATATTAAATAAAACCACACTTTACTATGTAAATAGATCACTTAGTTGAAAGCAAACTCATCACGCACACAAAATTCACCCAGAAAAATCTGTACATTTTATCCCTAGACCTGTCTACCTTTTTCTTTACTTCCTCCACTTCCTACCATAAAACTGAAAAGAAATTAATAAAAGGATAGAATTTTATTTCTTATCTGTTCTAAGATGATCTGTGGCAATGTCTGCCAGGCAACATTAACTTGCTATTTCTCCACAAGAAAGGCAAGTCAATTCCATTCTGTGATTTTACAGTGTAAAGGAGACTAAACCATGAACCATAACAATGCACCTAAACCAATGTTTTCACACGTTCTCCTGTTCCATCTTACACAGAACAGTCTGTGTATCTATCATCCCCGCTCCCCATTCTTTTTGCTTAGGGTTTCATTTCTGTTTTTCTTATAATATAGGCTTTATCTCACTGAAAATGGTGCAACTCTTCCCACAATACAACACATTTCCTGCAGGTTTGTCTTCCTGGTCATTGTTTTGTCCCATTTATTTCACTAGCATCTTTTTTGGAAACTGCTAGGCATACCTAGTTCATAGATTTACTATGTGTAATACTCAATTTAATTCATGTGCTTCACAGCAGGATATTCTAGTGTTTGTCCCATACCCCTTTTAAATTTAGCATCTGTTGATTTCATAATCAACAACACAATTTCTTGCAGACTTCACCATATTGTATAAAACAGTGTGACAGATGGATGGTTCTTATGGAATTATTCTTTTTCTTGAAATGTCAACGGTAAATAATAAGGAAGTCTTTTTTCAATACTATGTTTTTGAGAATTAAATCAGTGTGAGAAGCACTTCTGACAAAGCTACTGGAGGTCTCCACCATTCAGAAATGTCAGGCTGAGAATTTTCTCAATAAAAAAAGTAATGTGTTGCCACTTTGGTTATTGACACTTCCTGATACATATCTTCAAATCCTGATTTTTGAAAAGTAGCAAAGAAAGCATCCCTTCTTCACAGATACACAAAAGACCAGGAAAAGAAGGGTTATCTTTTGCAAACTTGCATCTGGGAGCTAAATTCCAGGGTGAAAATTCAGCAGGAATCTTCAGGTCTTGCAGCCTGCTGCAACAGACAGTCCATATTTAAACAAAATCCAAAATTAGAAAAGGGACAAAAGCAATACATAACTCTGTATTGACAGGAGCTATTGTTCAAGATGCACAGTATGATCTCTGCATCTGACTCCTACCCAGTAAGGGGAAATAACAAAAGTATAAAACAAAAAATAAAAAAATAAAAATAAAAATGCAGTGCACATCCAGCGACATTAAGTGTGTCACATGCCTTCCCAGCATGATAAGATTAAGAAAGAATAACATCAAAATTCAGGCAGTTATCAGATGCTGTCCAGTTTAAAAGGTTACTGCGGCAAATGGGCAATTAGTGCTCCCACTGCTGCAAAGGGTTTCACTTATAGAGAGACCTCTTAGACACAGTACAATGGCTGGATAAACCATCTTTGTAATCCCATTTATCACAAGTCCAGCAGTAGGTATCTTTCACTGAATTAACAGGATATGAATGGACAGATCTGTAAAATATTTTTTAAGTAAAGAGAAATGATATTCTCTCTCTTGTACAGTTTGAGAAGAGCCATATTTTAATTACTGTATATCTAAAAGGACAGAAACCACAGCTCCCAGTTTCCTAGTGAAAATAATTTCAAGTGGAAAAACTTCGTGCATTCTTTTCTTTTTTGCAAGAGAATCTACATTTACAGAATGGAGAGGTAAATATTTAAAGAGTGGGTTTTGTATAAATTGTCATACAGTTTGTAAAACCAAATAAATGTGATTTTTTTAAAATCACAGTGCTTTTCAACTGCTTTTCAACTTTTCAAGTAAATCAGCAACCCTGTATGATGTGACTTTAGTGACCAGCAACCTTCCTGTTTCATTCAAGATTCTGGAAGATAGTAAAACTAACTTCCAAAGACAAAATGAGTACATGCTTATTTTATTTAGTACATTTTAATCTTACTTTTTCTTCTAGGCATGTTGGGATCTTCCAGTTTCATGCCAGTGTAAAGTAATGCACAATCATGGCCGAAAAGGGTTAGTGAACCAACATGGTAATAGTTCTGCAAATTCCATTTCAACATTGCAGCATTGTCCAATACATTGATGCTTATGCGTGTATCAATAAATAAAGCAATCCTGGAAATGATCCATGACACACATGAGTTGAGGGCATGTGATGCTGCCCCCATGCTGCCCTCATCCCCTCAATAGTTCAGAAATGGAGACCACAGAAGCAGTATTAGGTGGCAGCTCACTAGGTTTAGAGCCACAGAACTCTATGAGGCTGTCTGCCTCACCAACCTGCTGCACCTGGGCACTTGGACATAACTGTACAGGGGCCCTGAGAATATCTGTTGCATCTCATCCCTCTTTAGCTGCCTTTTGTTCAGTTGTGCTTCACTTCCTGCTGCCCTCCATCTTGAATCCTTTTGCCTGAGGTGTTTCTTTTCTGAAATCAAATGTCCTTTCCCATGGCCATACATCCCTTTTTACAATGTCCTTGGAAGTCAGGGACATTTAAAGACACACTCAGAGACAGCATATATAAATTTGCATATGCAAATTTGGGCCTTGATTTGTTTTGTGGGCCTGAGGCTCAGATAGTTTTGGTTCTGAGCCCTGCCCTTGGGAAGTTCTTGCATTATTAGACAAAACAGCAATCGGACTTTTTGAAGATCCCATTAAAAGTGAGGGCTTGCTTGCTCTTCTTGGAGCCTTCCATACAGCATCTAGCTGAAGGCTGAGATATGCTCTTTCAAACAATCTTGCCTGCAATAAATGTTGCATAGGTAACATGTGACTAGGTAAGTTAGACTGCTTTATTGATTTTGCTTGGAATTCTTTTGTTGTGTGATGGTTGCCTTCCCTTTGTCTCTGTCCCCCACATTGTTAATAATAAAAACAATGAAAAATACTTCGGTCTTTGGACACAATTTTAAAACTTAATTCTTCCTCATTCTAAAGTCTGTACTGTTACAAGCTGCTATTTGTGTTCTTAGGAGTTGTACAAGTGTTTAGTTAACTTCTACATTTGGGAAAGAAAATCCAGAGTGCCTTTCCTGCTGAAGGGATGGGTCTTTGGCAATAGGGTCAGACAGTCTCCAAGCCACTGGATGGGCTAAGTGTGTCAGGAGGTCCACCCTGACTGATAGGAACTTTGCGGTAATTATTTTTTAAAGGTAATGCAAGGAATGAAGGGAACAGCAAAAGGAAATGCCATTGCCCTTCCAGTCCCTTAACTGGGCTTAATCAGAGAAAGGGACCTGGAACTAGGTAGGTTATTGTAGCTTTTCTCCAACAAGAAGGCAGTGAATATCTTTTGGCCCAAGGGCCAAAATCAATGTTGAAGACACTTTGAGAAAGCCACATTCCAACAGGAGTGATGCTACAGGCAAAGGAAGAAAGGAAATGAATACCAGCATATATTTCTGCCTACAGTTCTGCCTATAATTAAGCTTTAAACTTTTTAAAATGGAGAAAATGTAGAAGCTAGTAGAACACCAAACGATTGATCCTGAAGGAAAAGTGGGGATGGCTAAGAAAAGGAAGCATGACTTTTTAGGGAAACTCAGCAGGCCAGATTGGCACCCTAGAAAGCTGAATTTGACCAGGGGGCCTGAAGTCCCCCATTTCTGCTTTACTCTCTGAACTTGGGAGAAAACGCTTAGGCCATCTCTCTTCACTTCCAGGACTCCACTAAACGTATTTCATACATTTTCAACATGGCAGGCCCTGGTAGTTCAGTTCTTCTTTCTGGTCACTTGGAATGCAATTTAGTCATAAAACCATGACTTCACTTTATGTAGCTTTATAGATTTACAGTTGAGGAACATTCCCATTTATTTAAGACCTCTCTGAGCACTGAAGTTCACTTGCAAGGCTGAATTCCCTGTGTGTGTGCGCTGCAGTCACCGATCCATGGAAGCTCTCAGTTTAGTATCCCCAGAAGCTCTGGGCCACCCAAGGCCTGACCTACCAAAAGCACAGTTGGCTTCTTTCGCCAAAAGTGGTATTTTCTTGTCAACCATCAGTTTGACAGCACCTCATTAGTATCACTGTGTCAACAGAAACTACATTTAAAAGCGCATAATTACTGTTTAATGTTTAATATTTACACAGTGCTTTCCAAATCTCAGAGCACTCCACAGGAGGGGAAAAATTACAGAACAATACATCAAAGGGGAAATGAACACACAAGGCCCAATATAGCCTGGCCATATATTTCAAGAGAAATTAAACAGCTGCAAGATCTATAGTAAATATGGAACCACATTGCTCTAATGTAATAAGGGATACGGTGAATGTGAAACATTGTCTAAAACCAAATTACATTCATCTCTATAAGCAAACACAGACAGCTGGCTTTTTCAAAGGGAGCGATCTGTAGTGTTAGATCGTCCCCCCTTTCTGACCCAAGGCATGAGTCAACAATAATAAGACAAATTATCAACCTCCAAAGGAAAAGACTTAATTCACTTGGCACCTAATATAAACAGTTACCTTCTATAAGCCACGATAAAACACTACAGATGAAATGTTTTAAAGAAAATAGAAAATGCAACATGATACTTGCCTAAGAAATGTAGCAATCAGCTTCTGTAATGCAGAGTGAAATTCAATAAAATCAGTGGAATGAAAGAATATGAAATTGCTTTCAAAAATCACAGTAGGAGAAAGCTTATGAACATAGTCAAAAACTTGCCTTGCACCTGGACCAGGTGATATCCCCCAAATCACCTGAATCAGCTTGTGCTTCTCCAAAGTGGAGGTCCTCACAAGTTTTAACCCTATGTTCCTCTCATGTATTCAAGCCCCATGCACCCATCACAGCTTGTTCACATATATTCTGCCCATTCTGCTCCAGATACATCTGGTGCTTCTTCCAGAAAAGATAATATCTGCTTTGCATGAAACTCACTTTTACAGAATGGTGCAGATAATCTAAGGAAAGAACATATTTAAAATATTTCACTTATACAACTGATGCTCTCATTACATCTGCATTCACAACAGCCCTCAAATATTAATTTACAGATTTGGATGAACAATAGTATTTGTGAACAAAATAATTCTATACCAACAACTCTGGCTAGCAGTGTGAATGATTCTGCTGAAATGTAGGTGCTCATTGGACAACATCCTTAGGCTGGTCTAATCACTGCTCACAGTTTGCCTGTGTAACTGTGTGTCAGGTAATCATAGCATTTGTAGGCCCCGTAGCTCTAAGGTATCAAATCCTGGTCAGACAAAGGGTTTATTTGAGCCATTTATTCTATTTCCCACCCTGACCAGCCCTAGGTGTTGCAGATGAAATAAATAAGACCATGATTAAATTTCCTAGTAGGGAGTAAACATAGGGTCAAACCATGGTAATCAAATAATGCATACTGGAGCTATGGTTGACTGGATTATATACTTTAGTGTAAGCACACATGGCCCCAATTCAGGGTGGGAACATGCTCTTCCAGGCATAGGGATTTAAACTCCCCCCTCCCATAGTATCCCAAAATTTCATACATATTCAACGTATATTTTCTTTAAAAGGGGAAAACAAGTTTCAAATGGAGTTTTTTCTTCTTCTTTAACCCCTCTCCACTCCTCCATGAACATGGAAATCTCAAAGTAAAAGCAAAATTGGAAAAGTTTAAATAACCCTCTTGTAATGCCACACTTTCAATTCTGAGTGGGCTCCATGCATTTGCACTAAAATAAATAATTTGAAGAACATTTACTTTAGCACATAGTTTGACCAATGTGTACATAATAATTTCTGGTGCCTCTTGTCCTTCATGCTTCTGTCCTATTTTGGGATGTAAGATTTGATAAATAATGGTTATCGATTACAAATATAAATATATAAGTATTTTGTGACTGTAAATTGCAATGAGATATGTTTGGCCCAAACGCCACAGTTACATCGTATATTCTGACAATGTACAATGCACTTCCATGAGAAAGTTAGTCATATTTCAGATAAGGAACTGATTCCAACAAAATGTGCTTGGGTAAGGTGAAAAAGCAAATTCCATACTGAGAAATAAAGTGGTGGACAGCAGATGTTGGGTAAACTAAAGACCCTACTTTATTGATTGACCCAGAAAAGATCTGTGATGGTATTAGTGAAGCTGCACAGGTCAAGCGAAGCTAACTAATAAATGTTGAGCCAGAACTCAGAGTTGCCAGGGGAGACGGGTGCTCCACTTTCTTGCCTGCTTCACCTACCTGAATAGAGTTTCAGTGTGTGACCTCACAGACATGAAAGGGATTCCTTTCTCTGTCCAAAGTTCCACAGCCAAGTCACAGGAATCCCTGGTGAGTCATGTGGGCTCAGTAGTAATGCACCTAATATGCCCTACATTCATTGCCTTTCCCAAATCATGACTCTTGTACTAGTGAGTCATCTCTGGTGGATCAGAACAGAGTAAGTCCCCACCACCACCACCCAAAGTCCAAATTTCCCAGGCCAAATGAAAATCCTACTCTGCCCAAACTGCAATCATCAATTGTCTGCATGGAGGGTGGCTGTCAATCAAATGGCAAATGAAAGGCAGGCCTGGCCCACCTGGAATGCCAGCATCAGGACCAGTGTTCAGCCACTCATGCAGGGTAATTGCTGCAAAATGCCCAGAGAACTTTGGCTACTGGGTCGTAAAAATGAATAAATAATACAGGTTAATAAATTAATTAAAGCCAGCTTCTCCTTGGATCCCATTGCAGAGAAGGAGGTAAGTACTGGAGTTCTAAAAAGAAATTTAGACCATATTTCCAGGTCCTGCCTTAGTCTCACGTTACAGTGGTTAGACTCCCAGGCCCTAGAATTGCCTGACAAGGAAGGTCAGGCTAGTTCTTTAATATCTTTACATCAGGAGGTCAACTGAGTCTTACTGAAATGGTATTTTAGGGTTTTGCAGAGCAATACTCCCTCTACTCGAGTTCAGGGTACCTATCCTGTTCTAGACCCTGTCAGGCTCAGGCCAGCAGTACAAGATAATTAGCGGAGACTTGGCCTCAGAGTCCTCTAGAAAGGGTATTTCTTTCCTTCTAGACAATGTTATGGCCTCTGGAATACTATCAGGGACCACAGGATTGTTCTGTAAACTGACTTGTCAACTGAAGTGCTGTCAAGTGCTTTTTATTTCTCAACTACATTGAAGATTTTTCACTGATTTGGTTTACATTTTGGTTATATCGTTTTTCCTTTCTTATGCCATTCATTTAAAAGTGAAACTTTTTTTAAAAAAAAATAACAAATACCACTTTTCTTCTCATGCCATTTGGATGTACAATTATTTCTTCTTAATATCTGCTAAATCCCCAAAATATTGCCAAAGACAATTTTGTACTAAGATTCATAATCATTGTTCATAATCACTGATACTTCCAAGTGACCTGCAGCCCTTATATTTGAAAAAGGATGTATAGGTCCAAGTTTACTTGTCAGCAAGCCCTGCTTATGACTGTGGAATTACAGTTTTGGAAAACAACTCGGGACTTTGCAAGGGCATTGTATTAATAAAGTGATTTTGGTTCAACATGTCAATTGGCTTTAGAATTCCCCAGTGGTTTTCTGCAACACTGAATTCCAGAAGCTTCTACCCATCATATTTATGCTTTACTAGGCCATACAAGGCCTTAGGAACCAACACATACTTAGGATATTTTCAGCAAGTGATAAGCCAGGAAGGAAGAATCCCCAGCCTGCAGGCCAGTTTGTCTACCAGCCCCACAACTGGGATTGAGAGCTGCCTGATGCTGAACTTCCTAGTGACAAAGGCTTCAAGGAGGACTCAAAACCAGTTTCCCAATCTTCACAAGTGGACCATCTACCTTTGATCCTGCACCCACTGGAGGCACCGTGGCCCTCTGAACCTGAAGAGCAGCGCTCAGACACTTCCAATGCGCTGGGAAGCCCAGGGGAGCACTCCTCAAGAAGCTCCTTGCTATCCAGAGCCTGCCTACCCAGATGCCAGTGACTGTGAGAAAAGTTCATCAGTGCTGGCCTTTCATAAAGCCAGATGCAGCACTTGAAGAGCTGGAATTCACAGAAGTTGCTTGGTCTGGTCATTAAGTCGCTCTAAGCCAATGTTGGGGTAATTTGTCAGTTACCGCTCTCTCTGGTCATGGATACATGTCCTTTCCTGGGCTGGTACCTGTGGTAGTAAAATTGTATCTGTTTTGGTGACCTGTCCCATGGTGTGCCATCTCCTCCAGCTATTCTACACAATGCGTGATGGTCTGGGGTGGGGTGGAGCTGGCAGAAATGATGTCGCTTTCCTGCATGGACAATTCCCACCCTACTTTCAGTATTCTTACCGATCTGAAGAAAACATGTATCATGAAAAGAGGTTTTCCTACTAAAGAGGCCTAGCTCCTGATCCTAAAATTAGCCTATATATTATTAGTACTCTTCATGGGTCCACTTTAATAGGGAAAATGCCACAATGTTAGCAGGAGTTTGAAAGATTCTTAACTGAATTTGTTAATATCAATTTAGCATGCCTGCTTGAGTCACTTTTGCAGTACTGGAAAGGTACAAGCCTGCAGCTGGATGGGTGACCACGTGTGGAAGCAGAGAAAGCATTGGCCTTGAGGACCTTACAGGCACCTTCCAACTCAACTTCCACTCTACTGCACTCTACTCAACTTCATTCTATTCTTTCCACCTGTCCCTCCACCACTCAGCATACAATTTGCATTCTTTCTGGTAGAGCAAAGTACTTTCAAAAACCTTTAAAAGTAACATTCTGAATGCAGTAAGAACATTTTATATAAGATGATACAGGCTAGCGAGATTCAAAAAAATACATTTTACCAAAATTGGTCCAGTCTTTAGTAATAAAAATGTCTGGAATAGATGCTGACAAGGAGAAATTACATTTAAAAGCTTGTATGGATCCAACATATTCATGACTAGTCTAGTGTCATTTTTATTTCTTTTCTCTTAAAAGCCTAAAGGGCACTTGTCCCTAATTGAAATTTAAAATATTGTATCTTGCTCTTTGGGTTTCATGTCGCGACTGCAACAGGACTGACTCTTGCTCAAGAGAGGATCAGTTCTACTATGTTAATTGTTTATAAAATCATTGAATGTGAGTTTTCTAGTTCAGGTTTCTTTTCTTGTTTTGAAAATGAAATCTTTTTATTCCAAAGTGGCCTGAGCAGGGAGAATGTTGGACTGTGAGGTGGAAAGCCAGAATTCAAATACCAAGTCTCAATTTGGAAGAACTTGGAATAAAGCATTGGAAGTAGATAAAGCCCCAGTTCGATTAAACCAGTATCACACAAACTGGCAGGGCTGCCCTTGGTAGAACCTCTAGTAGGTACACTCCATGGTGGCCAGAATGTTTTGGCTTATAGAGCCTATAACCTGTCCTAAAACAACCTTACTGACTTCATATTTGATTCTGAGAGGAACTCAGGATGCTGGTTCTTATGTATAAAGGGCTTGGAGACAGGATATCAGAAATACCACCTCCTTCCATATGATCCTGCCTATAACCAGTTGCATGTCCTATTCCTTGGGCCAGTCAAGTTGGTCAGGACCCAAGAGAGGGCCTTCTGAGTAGCAGCACCACAATCATGGAATGGCCTTCACAGGCAGCCTAGGTTGGCTCATGTGTTAATGATCTTTAGTTGCATGATAAAATACTTGGTGTTCTGCCAAGCTTTTACTGAATAAGGCTGCCATTTAATTTTAGAACATCTCCCTGTTTCATTGCTATGCATTTTGTCAGTGTTCTTTGCAAGACCGTTAGCAATTGTTATAGTTACCTTTATAATTTCATTGCAATCACCTTGGACATTCATTGACTGGAGGAGTAATTCAAGAATACTATAAATAAATTAAATGACTTCAGCATGAATTTCAGGTCCATCTCATTGACAGGCACATATATAGGAGCAGATTTTCTCACTGAGGCATGCTAAGTGTATCAATATCTGTGACTAACTTGCTATGAAGATACAAATAAGTGTCTATTACCTATTATGAATAGTTAGTCACCCTGAGAGTGAATCTACAAAATGGGAGGCATATAATTTCAAATAAATAACTTGAAATCCATCTAGAGATATATTTCGTCTAAGGGAACCTCTGGACTCATGTTAAACTCATTTGAGCAAGCTTAGTTAGACATAAATAGAACAAAACTTGAGTGCATATAAATATAATCGTAATAGTGGAATTAGCTCACACTGCCATGACAAATGAAAGGCCAGGAACTCTGCCAACATCACCAACCAAATGGTTTGCTTCAGTAGTTGTGAAGTGTAGTGGATCAGTGTTTGCTATGAAAACAGGATATATGACAGTAATTAGGCCTGCTGGTGAGCTGCTGTTTAAATACATGCCTTCCAAAAGATTTCAGATACTGTTATGCCTGAGAACTCTCAAGATTGTGGTGTTTACTTCAGGCTCCTTTATCAAGCTTATGCAACTGCATTGGCTAGCAAAAGCTGGATAGATTTTTCAAGACAATTTAACTGTTTGAAAGTGTCTTATCAAGGACTTCTGTCCTATCAAATTAAACTGGTAGTTCAAGCAGAGGTTTTGCTTCTGGCTTCTGTCAATGTCTGGAAGATTTTTTTTCCTCAGTGCTCTACTGAGAAAAGCTAAAGGAGCAGGAAGCCAAACATGTGCCTTCTTTGTGTTGGAACAGAGGAGTCAGAGTCTCTTAACAAGGTACATGCACTTCCAGCATAGTAAGAGAAGGAGGAAGCTGTGCATTTCACTTGGCAAATCAGTGATAACGTCATGAAAACAAACATAGCATCTAATTGAAAGGAACATTATTTTTAATCTCCCTGTTCCATTAAATATGGAATTCTATCTGTCGAATCTCTCTAGATTATTTTATGCTGGCTTTCAAAAATGTTTGGTTTTGTTATCAATCAATACAGCTAAGCATAAAACCCAATAAGACTAAGGAATAGAAAATAATACTACTGGCTAAAATAGCATTTTTTTAAAAAGGTTGCTTTAAGAGGATTAGAAAAACAACGGTTTTTTTCCTGACACCAAAATGGCACGAAGTTTTTACCAGAAGTCTCTCTCTGGGGAAAGCATGTGACAGATCTGGGTGCCACACCTGAATAGTCCTCTTGCTAGTTGCCTCACTGGTATACTAGAATATATGTGCATAGGCCTCATTGGCTTATTAGGTCTTCATAGGTATGCCCACCGGTATCATGATTCCAGAAGTGGGCGCTCATTCCCAGTATGTACAGGACAGTGACTAGAGAAACCCATTCCTACCAATCCACTGCCTACCAACCTGCTGCCATGAATTGTATTATGAGTTGATCAGTTTGAATATAGAAGACTGAAAATGGAAACTGGGGAAGAGTCTGCTCTTGTAAGAAAAATAGCATATGGTTTAATTGAACAATGATTCACAAAAGCCTGCTAAAAATGCTCTAGCAAAAGGTGATACACTCAGCAGATTCAAAAAAGTTTGTTTTGGGGGGTAGGTGGGAAGCTCACCTCATGACATACTTTTTCCTGCTCTTCCATAGAAGCACATAGTGGCCTTTAATAGCTTCAGCAGCACTGTGCTTGCCCCTCACCCCACTTGACCATGTAACGATCCTCAGCTTGATTGTCAAACACAATTATTGCTTCGGGTAACAATATGAACGACAGCTGCAGCAAGGATGGAAGTCAAGCAGAGCAGGCCACGGATACTGCGGCACCTGCCTCTTGCACGCAAAAGACAGAACAAATTACAACATTTGTCACCAAGGAACTGAGCATCAAGCTCGCATGTGACAGTCTTGCAAGAACCATTTTCATCATGTGCGTGGGTACCTCTTTCAAATCTCAAGCAGGGAACAGATGCTGCATGAAAAGACACATTTAAAATAAAGATAATTATGCAGTAAGCAGCTTAATTACATAGGATTATTCAGGTCCACTTAATTGCTTGACAGACTGAAAGCCTCCGCATATTGGTGGCAGAGGTACCCATCTTTTCCTGGGTTCCTAAACTTTCAACAGCTATGGGATAAATGTTGTCACTCAATACTTTACATTATGTCAATTCCTGCTATGAGCTGGAGGAAAATAAATGGGGAAATTCTTGGAAAAACCATATCACTTATGTTTGCAAAGGCATGAAATTGCTTTGCATAAAAATGATTGTCAAACTGGAAGAAAGAAGAAATGGTTATTGTGGATCTTAGCAATATTTGATTTAATATATCATGTGGTATTAAATATAGCTTGAGCAACAGAATACTATCTAGTTACTGCAATGCTTGCTGTGGATACCATTACTGTTCTTGTGGCCCCACTAGTATAATCTTTGCTGCTACTACTGCATCTTAAGATAAACACTGACATTGTCTTACAGCCAATTCATACATGGCACAGAAAGTGGAAACAAATGTGCAAGTATTTACTGTCAATGTAGATGGAAGTACATATGGATCACTCCTGTCATGAATCCCATAAAATCTGGAAATCATCCGAGTTTCACATCCATAACCTGCCCTTTTTCTTCCAATAGGTCAGGGTAGATGACATCCCATTTTTATTCTTATAGTGGGCTAGGGATATTGAAGTGAACTTTGTGGCACAGCAAAGGTTTGAATCCAAGTCTTCCCAATTTAATATATGAATTGTACTCACTACTAACCATGGATAGAGATGGTCTGATAGAAGTAGATGCTCTATTCGGGTGTTAGTTTAACTGAGGTGGGGTAGAGCCATGCCAAGTAGCCCCACCCCGACATGGCATCCCATCATAGTTCCACCCATAGACAGCTACACATGCCTGCAATAGAGAGACCTCACCACGAGCACCTTTGTGAATGGAAACCTCCATTGCTCCATCGAAGCTTGCACAGTGAGTTAAAATAATGCTTGAACTGGGCTAGAAACAGATATATCTGTTCAAGTCTGCAAACAGCCAATTCAGCAAAGACAGGAGAAAGTCACTTGCCATCCTGTCTGCTTTTTCTTCTTTTCTTAACCATACTGCAGTTTTGCAATAGCAAATGCAAATGTAAAATATATCACTGTCACATATAGAAATCTTGATGAGTACAATGTTATGTCCTACGTTCTAAAGAAATGACAAGTCACTTCAGATTTCTTCTTCACTTAGGACAATTTAATTAAGTATCATTAAAAATGCCAGGGAAATTATCTTTTCAAGATATCAGAGCTTGTCAATAAAAAGACACCCCACAGCTAAGACTAAGAATATACATGGAACTCAAGCCGAGGAAAGATGATTACCTTATATTGGCTCTATTCAAATTGACAAATTTGGTATTACCTTCAATTTTTTGTTTTGAGATTTACCTTAAATTGTATAGAGATCCGAATCATTCCTATTTCTTCCCTCATTCCTCTCCCCTTATTAAATTCATGTCAACAAATCCTTTTGGTTTTTATTAATGTTTTTATTCATTTTTCAAAGCTTCCTCTGTAGTGGGCCAAAGCTTCCTCTGAAGTGGACACACCTAAATATTTGGAATTTAGAAGAAAACACCCAAAGAGTGGTCTCCAAAAGCATTTCCCCCCAAGTCCAATGAGTCCAATGAGGGATATAGTTGTAACTGACTGGTCTTGTTTCTAGTTATAGTGAATGGACTTAGCAGGGCTCACTCCAATCCCAGTATTCTGTAATATATTTCAGAAATAATATGCTTTGCTTGTTCTCTTTCCTAGGAGAAGGATTGTTATGATAGGTTTGATGGAGTTTGTGGGACCATCATTAGATGCTTGATTAGAAAATGCTGGATGTTCAAGTCCTTTTGCCTTTGTGACTGCAAGCTACTCATTTATCATCCATTGATAATAAATAAGCAAGCAAGCAAGTAAGCAACCAAAATATCGACCATAGCATCCTTCTGCATTCTCTGAGAGAACTGGGAATTGCAGGCACTGGTTCTGTTCCTGCCTCTCAGGTCAGTTCCAGATGGTGATGTTTTGAGACTGCAGCTCCTCTAAGAAAGAGTTGACTTGTGGAGTTCCACATGGCTCCATTCTGTCTCCAGTGCTGTGTAACATCTACATGAAGCCACTGGGAAAGATCAGCCGGAGTAGTGATGCTGGATGTTATCAGTGTGCTGGTGACAACCAGCTCTACTTCTCCTTACCATCATATGCTGCTTCTAGAGACAGCATCTCCTCTCTGAATGACTGCCTAAAGCTGGTAATGTGCTGGATGAGAAAAAATGAAGTTGAATCAAGACAAAATGGAGGTACTTGCTGTGAAGGCACTGAATCTAGGATTAGAGGTGTGTCCACCAGATCTAGATGGGGTCACACTCCCCCTGAAAGAACTGTGTTTGCAGTTTGGAGATGCTGCTTGACCTGGCCCTTCAGATGTCAACACAGGTAGAAGCTGTGGCCAAGGGTGTCTGATATCAGTGGCTGATTGACCAACAGTGTCCCTTTCCTGGAGGATAATGACATGAAAGCAATGGTGCATGCATTGGTAACTTCTACGCTCACTTTCTGCAGTGTTCTCTACATAGGGCTCCCTTGTTTCTACTCTGGAAACTGCAAGAAGTACAAAATAAGTCTCTGGAACATCATAGGATCTCTTATCACCTATTGTGAAGTCTTTGCACTGGTTGCCAATATATTTTTGGATCCTGTACAAGGTGTTGGTAATTACCTTTAAAGCCTTTCATGGCTTGGGTCCAAAATCCCTCCTGGAGCACCTTTGCCTTGACAGCTAAAGTTCTCTGGAGATAATCTTCAGAAGTTCACTTCTGTATGATTGATGTCAACTACCCAGAGGACTTTTTAGTGGCAGCCCCTAAGTTGTGGGGTGGTATATTGGGAGAGATGCAACTGATTTCCCAAATTCCCAGCTTTAAGAGGGAGTTAAAGAAATATGTCTTCTGACAGGCCATCCCAGATTAGTTCTCATGATGATCTTATTTAATATGTTGTCTTAGTTAATTTTAATCACTGTTGGTTTTAATTTCTTGTAAACCATCCAGAGCCTATGGGGATAGGATAGTATATAAATATTAAAATAAGTAATAAATATATTATTTGTATTCAAGCTGGAAAATATACATCATGGAGGAGGATAAGGGGAAGTTAATCACTAATAACCCCTGCCACAAAATCATTGCACCTACCCTTTCTGAAAGGTTGCTGTTTCTTAATTAGATCAACCTATATGTTATATGCTATTTTCATAATGATTGCTTTTCAAAATAGCACACAGGGAGTAGTATATCCATGTTTGGAAGCCCCCAAACTGTAAATCCTGCTGTTACACAAAGCTTCCTACATTTATTCATCTGAAACCTGGCAAGGTTGATTCCTCAGACGGGACAATTATCCTCACAAATTTCATCCAGTTCTGTGAACCAATGACAATATTAGAGATCTGTTTTTAATATACAAAATCCCCTGTACTATTTGCCCAGAAAACCAGCAGATGTAACATGTATGAGTCCCTTCATACGGGATTATAGTATATTTCATAAAACCCTGGCTAACCCCACCCCTCAAAATACCAAAACCAGTTATAGCAGATTATTTCCAATGATAATTATTAGGAAGCATGGAAATCTGGATTTACAGGCTGAGATTAAGAATTAAAATGGGCAGCTGGTGGGCTGCTTTCTGAATTGCCAAATCAGGCTCCAAACCAAATTGTGTGGGCAGAACACACCCCTAGTTAGCATCTTCAAGACCCCAGAACTGAATGGGTAAAACCACAGACAAAATATATAATGCATGGTACTAAGTAACGTTAATGCTGCTAAAGAATAATGTGATCACATGGAGTGCAATATTATTTGATTAGCTTTTGTTTTAGCTCAGTAATATTCTGGAGGAATCTCAAGACTTGCATTATAAACAAACTTTTGCATTTGAACACATTTCAACCTTTTCATGTCCTCACTCTTGTTTCTTGCAGGATAGTCTGCTCAAGTGGAGTTAGATTGTAGATTAAATTATGGGATGTATTGATGCTCCTTCTGCTGGAAGAATTAGTGAACATAATTCAGTGTGCTTGGCCAATAGAACAAGGCAATGTAGTGTTTCATTATGTCTGACTTTCTCTTAGTATGATCTTCTTCCAGAGGTGGACATGAATAATGTGAGAAACTGTGCACATTTTCCCCTTTTTGTGGCAAAATTCAGCCACCAGCTATCTTTAACATACATATTTTAATAACTTGCTAGATAAGCATACATTTATATACAGCCCAATATATATTTCCCAGCGCTACATCATCATTCAGTGCTATTGTGTCATTGTTTAGCACAAGTTATAAATCAAGGTTTATTTTCCATTTTGTTCTTATTAATAATATAGCCCAAGGAAAACATTTGTCTCACAAGCTCATGTACTAGGTTTTCCCTCCAGAAACATTTTATTTTGACAGGAAATGACTAGATTCAATAAGGGAAGCACAAAGTTGAAAGAAAAGAAGCAGTCCTTGCAGAGGGAAGACAGACAGGAGCAGAAGTTGTATACTTGTGTCTTCCATGTATAGGTTTTTTTCTCTTCTGGAAGCAATTTTTCATATGAAGGCCTTGTAGATAGTCTGCCCTAGAGGAGAAAAAATATTCAGCTGCTTTATTTTAGAGGGCAATGGGGAAAACTCCTAGTTCCGATATATGAATGTTCTATTGTTCAGCATTCAGAGTAGCTCTCAACGGTTCCCTGGCCAGAATAAGCAAGTACAGCAAAAACCTTCCCTCCACACATACTCTCTCTTTAGATATCAGGTGCAGGGTGTTGTGTGTGTGTTTTAACAAATGCAGCATTTTATCCTCATTTCAGACTCCTTATTTTTTTTATTCCGTCCGAATCGTCATGTGATATTTCCACCATGCCATTGCACCCCTAACATTAGGTAGAGCTGATATGAAAACACCTCTGAAATTATACCTGATGCAATACTTCTCATTGGCCCAATGAAACTGCTAAATGACAGCCACAGTCAACAGATAGAAACGGCCATTGGGCTTTTCCCTGCTTTCTCTTGCCTTGAGACTAAGGATGAGGAACCAGCAGCTCTGCATAAACCTGGAGTGCTGGACACCCAAACCTGTCACTCCTGACCATTGGCCAGAACCCCTTTCCTGAAGGCGTAAGCTTTACATTGATTTGAATACATGGATCCACTGAAGACACTTGGGAAGCTCTGGTTGTGATGAAACATCAGCATGCACAAGTTAAGTGCCTGTGTGAGACGATTAATGCTATTGATTCATCTATCTACCACCTTAAGTGATCACATAAAACCCAGACTATCAGCTGAACAAAACTAAGGACACAGCAAAAGCAGTTGAAACCCAGAAATGTGTTGTGGCTGTTGTTGAGGCGCAAAGTTGTTCCCCACCCTTTGTGACGCCATGGACAACATTCCTCCAGGCCTTCCTATCCTCCATCATCTCCCGGAGTTCACCCAACCCCACGCCCACTGCACCAGTGACCCCATCCAGCTACCTCATCCTCTGCCGTCCCCGTCTCCTTTTGGCTTCAATTGTTCCCAGCATCAGGGTCTTTTCCAATGAATCCTTCCTTCTCATTAGGTGGCCATACCCTCAGAAGAAAATATTTTTAATTACCTGGAAGAAATAAGCCATAATTGTTTATTTGTTCCTTCATTTATTGGTCATTGGTAAAGTCCTCAAATCATGTTCACAAATCTGTTTCTTTCTTTCACTGATGATGCTGCAGATAACTCTGTAGACAGAACTTGCAGTCAATTATTATATTTAAGTCATATATATGCCAATGGAGACATCTTTGTAGAGTGCAAAACCTATATAATGTACAGTACACAGGACTTCCCTTGCACATCAGAATTCTAAGAAACATGATCTAGTATCCACAATGCAGTAGATTAACTCCAGGAAAAGAAACATCTTGTATACAGAGGTTTTTCTCTGCTTCAGCTAGATTCTAGTACATACCTAAATGACTGATCATAATTCAGGAACGTGGACAAGGAAATGGCCTTTCACCAGCCACAAGTATGTGATTGTAGCATTTTTAGTACATTACCATTCTATCCCAAACAGCAGTATCTTTCTTAGTTGATTCTGCTTCTCAGTATCATATCGTTCCTCTCCTCTGTGTTATAGGGCTACAGTGAGGCAGTTGAAAGAAAAAGAGTGGAAAAAGAATTGACACTGGAATGCCCCTTGCAGGTTCTCAATGCAATTTGTTTTTTCCCCTCCTATGCAAGCACAACTAAATCAAATAGTTGTCTTTTGACTGCTACTGGAAGCTAAAGGCTATAACAAGCACACTGTGTATGTTCCATTTAAAGGCAGAGATATCTCAGAGAGCCCACATGACAATGAAGGATGTATATAAAGCGTCTAGATGGATAGATGGATTTTGATTGTAAGGCTCTGTGACAAAGCAAAGTGCAGTACCAGAACTGACAGCAGGTTATATTTTAAGGCATTTTTCAAATTGATACAATCTCAGCAAATCCAAGCATTACCTGGTTGAGGAACAGTGGTTAAGACCTTATTGTTGCTAGTGTCAGATGGTGTTGCATGGACTGAATTCAGTTTAGATTTGATTTTATTATTATTCTTATTACAACATAATTTAATTCCAGATAGACATAAAAAGTACGTTAATGTTAAAGCATTGCTGGTAATTGCAAACACACATATTAAACTATTTTGCTTATCACAGTACATAGGAATGATATTCCATAAAAGATTTAATACATGATTAATATAAGTTGACATGTGTGTTTGGTGTTCTAAAACCTAATAAACAACTGTCAGTTTTCAGTGATACACTAGTTGTCACTAAATGTATTAATTTAGCCACAACTGCACAGTCATGCAATATATTTTCCTAATCCTAAATTTTGGGAATGACTTTTCTTTTCCAAACCTTAGCATAAAGAATTCTAGCTGAGATTACATTGTAGCAAAAGAATCTGATATGTGTTTTGTATATATCAATAAAAATATTAAGAGATCTAGACAGTGTCATTCCAGTATTAGTTAAACACCTTTTATTACTGAACAAGTCCATCTTAAAGAAGCATACATATCTATTTCTATTTTACATTTTCAGCATAGAAAATTATAAATACCTGCAGTTATACCATCCTTGAAACATTTATAGCTTTCTGGTCATTATGTGAGACCACATTTTTTCATAATGTGAAAAATTATATTATGCTCCAGATTCCCCCACCCACCTGCCCAAATCAACATTTTTTGGATAACCAAGAATGTGTACACAGTTTATCATACGATATGTAACTTGATCTGTGCTAAGTAACACATAAGGGTCTTCTTCAGGATGTTGATACTTAATGTTTCTTATCATCAGGTAGTATCAGTTTCAATCCACAGGAGCTTGAGCAGAGAAGAAAATGCTGCATTCCCTCTTGTGCACAAATTCATGGAAAACATTTTGCTTTAATGCCACAATAAAGGTTGCAGTGTGCAAACTCAAGTGAGTCATAAAAAGGATCTAAACTCCAGTGAGCTTCTCTAGGGATGGTGTCCCATGACGAGAGGACTGCTACTGAAAAGGCATCTTCTTCAGTAGCCACCCACTATATTTCAATGTTTAGTGGTACTTGGAGCTGGAGTTTTGATGGCAACCTCAGATTCAGGTAGAAATATATGGGAAAGACAATGCCAATACTGCACTTAATCTACCCTCAGATGGTCATGTGTCCAACTCAACTGTCCTGTCTAAGGATAGGTCTGTCTTTGAAAGCATTCTTGGTTTGAAAGATGGCCCTTCTCCCAACCCATGTTCAGAATCTGGTTGGTCTGGTAGATGGATCTTACTTCACCACTGGTGATAGGTTAGTGCCATCCTCAACCCCAACTGAAGCAGCAGGTTAGTTGAGGGGCGGGGAGGGGGCAGGAGAAGTGATATGCCATAGTCCGCTCTGTCCTGCAAAAGAAGGAAGCAGGCAGGGATTCCAGGGGAACCAGCCAGGTGGTTGCACTTGCCTGCTCTGCTGCTTCTGCCACTTGAGGCAATAATCTTGCTTAGCCTATGGTAGGATTGACTCTGACAGCACTTGGGCACACACTGAACAAGAACCAAGGTCATCTGGTCACAATCTCCCCACTATACTGAGACGTGTTGTGAAATTGCCCTAAGTATTTCCAAATTGGGGCCTGTTCATATAAATTCAGTCATGCAACTTTTATGCACATCAATGCCTTTTTCATTCTTCGTTGTTCATTTCCTCTTTGGGAGAGGCATAAGTGTCCCCTTCCGATCTTCCTGAGTTTGTTTTAAACCCTTTGGATGCAGGAAAATTAAATGCACATGCAAGTGCTTCCAAGTATGAAATGTTCAGAGTCTTAAATAACTCACTCGGTGATCATTCCTCTTGCCTTTGGTTGCTGATTCAGAAGGCTGACTCATTCTCCCACCTGAAGAGCTCTTCACAGTTTGGCTCATTCACAATGAGGGCATTCATCAGTGCAAACAGTCTTAGATTTTGTTGTTGTGCAGCTTTAACGTAGCCTGAAAAGACACTGGCATGTATTACACATAAATCTTTCAACCACAACTGTGTGGTAAACAATTAAGCTTTATTTACACTTAGGCCTCACTGGCACTGATGCCTAAATTTGTCTCTGGTCAAATGCTCTCTCTCCCGCACCCCTCCTTTTTTGAGTTGCTTCACAAGCAGTGAATTTAAATGCTCTATTTTTGCAATGTCAGTTATCTACATTTGAGGTGAGTAGGTGAGGGAGAGAAAGAGATGTCCCAAAATTGCACAAATGAAAATGAAATTATGCTGGGATCAGAAAATTAAAGGAATAACATCAGGGGAAGAGATGAAATGCAAAGTTTAACCGGTGTTGAGATGCCAACACCATCATGCATTATAAAAGTCTCTGGAGAGTTTTTCAAGTTCTGTCATTTTGTTGCAGTGCAGGATTACATTCATCAATGGGAAATCAATACGTAATGTTGGCATCATATTGATGGATGCCAACAGTAATCAATGTTGGAGCCAAGGAAGGAGCCAAGGCTACTGTGCCCCCTTCCCCCTGCAATTCTGTCTATAGCCCCCAGCACCACACAGTTCTGGGGCTCCTCCAAGTCTGCAGAATAGTGCGGAAGATCAAGCTGCTAGTTACGAGGGAACAGGGACTTATTAAACATTACATTCCATTACAGTCCCATCCTATTTCAACAGTTCTTCATCTTCAGCTGGATCTGGATCCAGCACAGCATTATTTAGAAAGTCTTTAACACTAGTTTTCCCTTCCTCTTCAGTCCCTTGTTCACTCCTGGGAGTGAAGGGAGCAGCCGACCGGGAAGATGCGTGTGGGGTTCCAGGGAGAAGGAGAGAATGGGGAAAGTTCTGTGACACAAGCAGTTGAGGAGTCTGTTGGATTTCAGTGATTATATCAAAGAGTGTTGCATCACACTTCAATGGGTAACAAATTTATTATTGCAAGAACTTTTGTGGACTACATTCCATGTCATCCAGTGCATGAAATGGGTATATACAGTTTAGACCATAAGAAGTGTATTCAGTTTTAAGCTGCTTTAGACAGTTGATTTTCTGCAACTTATTAACACACCTGTCCATTTAGAAAGTCCAATGCTATATTGCACTTCTAAACTATATTCTACTTTCAAACAAAATTGTATTTCATATTTAGTATTCAGATCCTTGCATACTCTTTAACAATTGATACTGTATTTGTTCAGTATCAGTTTTTTGTGTAAAGATTTTGCAAATTATTAAGAGACATTTGAATCAACAAAATGAGTTGCTGAAGTTGTCCAAATTCCAATTTGAAGCTGACTGAATTCATATCCATATCAGATTGTGGACTTTGGGCTTTTTCACATGCAATTCCATGCAAATTTTTGTGCATTTTCCCAAATGTATGCATCAGTTGTACACATCTTTGAAATTTATGCATTCATCTCAAATTGATTAAAGTATATTTGATGTTTAAAACTTTTTTTAGTCCACAAATCATACTGCAAGCTTTGAAATGTATGGACTTTGTCTGCTGATTACTTCTGAGTTGGCATTCCATCCAGAAGGAGCAAATTGATCTTGAAAATAAAATTTTCATACTATCCTACAAACTGCCATATATGGATAGACCACTGCCCCTAGAGCTGCACCATGTCCCTCCTAGGATATTTGGGGAGGGTTGTCTTATTAATTTTGCATAATAGACAGCTTCCATTTAAAGAATTATAGCTTATTTAACAAAATAATTTTAATAATAGGACCCTCTGAAATAATCAGTGGCCAGATTCATACCTAACCATAAGCCATGGTGCTTTTCACCACAGAATACCCTGTTGTCCTGTCTGAACCATGTCCTGGACTTACTGCATGGTTTCCAGAAAGAAACAACAATCTGTTGTATGGTCTCCATATTTCATCATGGCTTATTTGGTCTTCTGAATCCAGACATGCTATTTCCTCATGGTTTTCATGGAGTCCAGTGGAAAGAGCTGCAATTTCAGGAGACACTCTAAAAGTCCATGCTCTCTGTGCAGACCAGTGGGGACGATGCAGTCAATGTAGGCATGAGTGATGCATCTGGGATTGAATTTCAGCCATGGAGGCTGATGGGACATGTGCTGCCTGTGGCAGGAAAGCAGGTAGAAGGTTGGAAACCACACCACAAGCACTCCCAAAAGTCTGCAAACAGAGGACATTCCCTGACCGAAGATGGGTTTTCATGATCCAATTACCCTAACTGGGGAGTGGGGGAAGCCGGTATACTAACAGGATCCTTGAAGAGCTAAATATTAGAGACGTGTAATATGAGCTCGAGTCCACCCCTTGGATACTCCTTTGCTCTACATTTGTTTCAGTCTTGTTCTTTAGGCAGTCAGCAAAAAAGGAGCTTGCTTTGCTTCCCGCAGGAAGAGCAAGAGCTTGTTTATCCTGCAGCTCTTAGGATGAATAGAGCAGGACAAGGTGTTTATTGCTAAAAGGTGAAATGAAGAGGTAACATCCACCCTAGTTACCTTTAATCCTAAGGACACAAGCCTATGAATATTTACAATAGTTTTAGGGCTTTCGACAGTTTACACACATAGGGTTGCACCCTAAAGCAAACACTATACTCAAACTCCTAGTCATTTTTCTTCTTTTCTTTGACTACTTAATGGATGAAAACACCCTAGAGGAATAAGTTAGCTGGTGCATATTTACTGTTCATGCGCACCTATGCTGGGATGAAATCCTTTTCTCCATTTCATGCCACCTGTAAATGCTCAAAAAGTTCTGGGGGGAAAACGGGCTTTGGCCATAATCCACTGAGAAGTTTTCCTTTGCAAACCTTTCAAAATGAAAGAAGATTGTGCAAGAACTCTCAGAATTTTGCAAAGGAACTTCCCATAGGCATTGTGCTCTGCATGTTTTATTCTTTGATTTTTAGCTTTATACATAGTGATTCTTTTAATGAATGTACAGTTAAGAGAAAACAGCTGCCATTTGGAGAAAATAGGTAGATCTGTTTCTTAAACCTCACTGGAACATCCACATCTACATTTACGACTGCCTTGCCTTTGTGAACTGCTTTCTTGTAAATATGTTCCCTGCAGAGATGATTTGGCAAGCCTCTCTGTGCTGAGGTAACACATTATTTTCTTCCTAGCTTCACATGGGTATTGTCAAGCATTCATTTCCAATAACAAGTGCAATACAGGATCTACAATTATCAGTCTTATTATTTTCCCCATAAAGGAAAAGAAAACCCATGCACTGGGCTTTTCTACAAGATTGGTACTTACAAGATTGGAATTGTAAGGAAAGAAACCTCTGGAATGGGCCAATTTAGGATTACTTCTTGTGGATTTGTGTTGCTGGTCTATATTGGGAAGTAAATATTTGAAGTGCATCCTGTGGAGGCATTCCCTGGAGCATCACCGAAATGGATAAGATTTGCACAACAACAGCCATGCTTGTACCCATTTGTTTCAATGGGCTTGAGAAATTTCTCGTAGGTTGTCACTTTATGTACCTTGTGCTGTTTCTACAGCAGTTTTCCTTTTGCATGCCAGCAACAGGGATGGTTGCAGGAGCTACAGGGGCGATAGCTGCAAATCTGGAGGATGACAAGAAAAACGAACAATGACAGAGGAGTCCATTAAGGACCTGAGAACTGCAGTAGCAGTCAGGAAGAGATTAATTGCAGAAAGGCATGGTGGATGGTGCGGAGCCAGCTCTTCCAAGGTACCATGCAGCAGGAAAGAGGTCAGTGACAAAGAGGCCGAGAGGGCTCAGGAAGAGAAAGAGCAGGAGGCAAATGGACTGGAGGATTGGGCTATGTGGAAAAGACAATAGCCAGCTTGGAGCTTACCACAGCTGGGCAGAAGGCAGAGAGCAGGGCAAAGGATGCAATATTGCCGCTGGGTTTGGCGACAGAAATGGGAAGCCACAGAGGAAATGTACATGAGCTTAGCCAAGTGCTTCAGGGAAAGACATAGACAACTGGCTTACTGTTGATAGAGGGAGTGTAAGCCCTGCCTAGAGGGTATAATGTGACTGCAATAGACCATTTTGTCACTACATGTACTGGCTTGCCTGATTAATTTGTTCTGGTAAAAATGCGTGTTTTGGAACATAATGATGTAGAGCTGTCTCCAAGAAACCCAGAATCAACAATGCAGTTGATACATAAATATTTATTTACTGGTATAAGAGGACTCATCATTGGGATATAACTGCAGAACATTGGATGTGTACTTTCATAGCTGTGATGGGCAAAGGTTTATTTGTTGGCCCATTTCATTTCTGACATCTCATCAGCTGTGAAACAGAGGTAAGTCTTGTTGGGCCCCACAACAACATACGTTTGGAACTCAACCCCTGGTTGACCCAGTTCCTTTTTTCCTTCTGCCGCCCTCTCACTGCCGCCTCGCTTGCTGTTTCATGCCTCCCCTTTCCCCCTCTTTTATGCCATGGCATTGCTCTGCCACCCCCTGACTTTGTTCTCAACCCTCCCTTGTTTGCCTCTTCTCACCTCCCTCCTTTTCTTCTTTTTGCCCCAAATGTCTCCTCCCACTTCCTGTTTCCAGTTCCATTCTCCTCCATGCTTCCCTCCTGCCAGTTCATGGGCTTTTAAGCATTTCCCCCTCCTTGGCTGAGAAACACTTCTGTTTTCTGAAGGAAGCTTTCTTGCCTTCTGTGGCGTCCTTAATTTTGCTGTTAAAATATGCTAGCATCATCTTTGACTGGATTGCATATTTTCTAATCTACACATTCTAGTTTCTATTCTTATGGTCTTAAATAACTTCTAAGTGCTTTGCAGAGGTTTGACCTTGTTGCCGTTCCTTTCGACTTCCATTTAATTAGTTCCCTCAATTTTTAGAAGTTTCCTCTTTTGAAGTTAAATGAGACTGTGTTGGACTTGCTTGACAATTTGCCACTTGCATACAAATTGGGTTTGATAGCACTGTGGACTCTATTTCCAGTCAGACCAATAACACTGATATCTTACAGCAAATCCTATGTAGGGTTTAGTATTAAGTCCAAGGTTACTTTCACTAGCTTGGGATCCCTGTGGGAATGTGGAGAATTTTAGCTAACCATTCCCAAAGGCCTAATTGCTACTACCATTATCACAATTTCCTTTAGTGCATTGCAATCTAGTTAGTAAACCTAAATGGTAGATTTTTAAAAAATGAATCTGCAAAGCAGACATGTTGCAGGAGCAGGTCAGACTCCAATAATTAGCTATCCAGGTTATGTCCACCCCCCACCCCCCATTACTATAGGGCTAAATCCAAAGTTATTAGCTAAGCTATTAACTAATATTTAAAACCTATTAAAACTTTAACTAAAATCGCAATCTCCAGATTAGAATGCAGAAGATGTTACCGATGTAAAAATATAGCACAGTTGAAACTTAGTCTTCTGCCTGAAGTATACTGCAAATCTTGACAAAATTCTAAAGCATTCTATTCATAAGTGTGCAGGATTAATTTATTTGTCAATGTAAAAAAGAAAAGGAAATAGAGAAAGAGCGAGAGCACGAGATACACATAGTCTGACCTTTTGTTGTGTTTTGTTTTTTGATAAAGTGCTGTTTAGAATTCCATTCTTGAAAACTAGAGCTTTCCATTATGCTGTATGCTGATGCATGTGGCTGTTGAGATTATACAGGAAGCTTAGAACTTTGCTTAAAGAATAAAGGACCCACAATCAATTACAATGCAGACCTTCCTATCTAGGCTAGACACATGGAGACCACAATGCTATCTCATCAGGGAACCCATTGCATCCAGGTGCCTTTTGGAAGAAAGATGTAGGAACATGCTTCTTCGCATTGGGGGAATGATTCAAGGGGGTTATTTCTGAATGAGTAATTAAAGGGAATCAATCTTCTTTGCATTGCCACTGCCATGAAAAGCACCATAGCTGTGCAATAATCGCATGCAATTATTCAACTACCCCTTTGGCAAGGACAACATAATTAGTCCTGGTGGTGTCGAGAGATTCCCTTTTATACCCAACAAATTGGCAGTTTTAATCAAGTGTTGCTGAAAATGTCTCATAACACAAGGAAAACAATGAGTGAAGGTACAAGGCCCCCAAGCTGTGTGACTCCTATCTACAATGGTTCAATTTTACAATACTAACAACATGATGAATGCTACCAATCCCTGCATAAGCTGATTATAATTGCATATCAGTATCGAGTCACAATAGTGCTTATTTGTGGAATCCAGGATGTCACCCTATTTATGCCTTGGCAGATGAGCTGCTTTGAGATATTAGCCATCACTCAAATGCTGCTTCCAGAACATCCCTCCAAGCCACATGCTATGACAGCAAACTCTCTCTGAGTGACTTGCTGAGCCATCAGGAAATGTCAGCTAGTCCAGAGTTGCTGAAAGCATATGGCAGAGTTCAAAGTGAGCTCACTGCATAACATTCGGTTGGGCTAGGCACTGAAGTAGATACTTGTGCATCGTGTCGTAATTTCATACGTTCCTAGTTTATGAATAGTCCCTTGATATAAGGCACTGCTTGAGCAAAACAGTGTCCAGGTTGAAGGTCCACACAACCCAGATTACAATATGGCACAAAGAGCAGACATTTAAATCATTTGCATGGTCCATGGTTCTTTGCAGAGGGATATTATCAAATGATAGGTATCTGTCACAAGGCAGTGTACAACAGGGGGAGAGGAACATGAGGATATTGTTGATGTCTGAATCTCTTACCTGGTTAGTGATACAGTGAGAACTTCCTTGCTGTTTTCAAAGCAAATGTACAATCAGTTTAAGAAACTATGTACCTATGTAGAGGGAACCACTTGGGATATAATAGATCCCACAATGGCCAAGTATACAAGGCTAATAGGAAATAACTGAATTTCCACTTATCCATGTCCTCTTCCATTGTACTGTAATGCACGATATTCTAGGGAGTTACATATTCAATAAATCATTCCTCCCTTCCATGCTTCCTTCTAATAAAAGGTACTGCTCTGATAGATTAGCACTTCTTAACTAATCAATCTTGATGTGAAAATCAAGAGACCCTTGTTTTCAGCCAAACACAAAAGTTACCTGTGGTTTAAAATGCAAACATTCTGGAAAACAAAGTTTTCCATGCAAATTTCATTACTTCAGTAGACAGACAGCTAGATGTCCAAAACGACTAATCAATAAAAGTGTCTGTAAGCTTTGTATACAACAGAAGCGGCAGAAAGGAAGTTGTTCCATGGGCTATTTTGCAGTACAATTACATTTACATTTGTTTCTTTCTATGTAATGCATATATTTCTAATTTTCATAGTGTCCCATAAACTAAATACACATTCTTTGTATGAGGAATCAAGCATGCAAAAGCTACAGGGTTGATCCAGCCAATAGGCAGAGTGAAGTTGCTGCCTCCAGTGGTGGATACTGGAAGATAGGAGCTGCAGGAGTGAGCGGGTGAGCGAATGGAGGACTCGGCAGTTCATATTCCATGGTCTGCTGTGAAGGTCCAAAGCTTTATGCCATCAGGTGAAGTAAAAGATACTGTTCCATCATTAGGGTCGCAGTAACATTCAGCTGCCAGTCTTGTCCATTTCTGCATGTAGATGCTGTGTGTATGTGCATCTGTGTGTGTGTAGGGCGGGGGGGAGGGAATCTTATCCTTTACCTAAAAGCACCAAATGTGTTGAGCCAGCCAGTATGTAGATAAGTAGTTTGTTCATGCAGTGAATATATACACACATAACCGCCAAGCAACATATTCAAAGAAATGCATGCAGAACTGTATGGGGAACATAAACATGTAAAATAAATTTCTTATCTCTTAATGGTTTGTGAGTCCTTTAATCACAAGCCACCTGATTTTGCATACATTTTGAAGCTTTTGCTTTTCTTGGGAATGAGAAACAAGGTGTTGCCTTTTTAATATCCAGGGTCTATAAAATTACCCTTGAGCTTAAAATGCAAAACTCTTTCCTTGGGCTGCATTCCCATTTTCAGTGTTTTAAAACTGTGAGCAGAAGTGTTTTGCTTTTGCACATCAGCAGAAACATCCATTACTTTTAGCAAAGTGGTGATTTGTTACATTCCCCCCCCCCCCACCAAGCTGTCTGAGAGACAAAAATAGGATGGGAGGAAAGAAGGGATAGGAGCCTTGCAGTATATATGCACAGGAGGTTTTGTGTATCATCTGAATAACTTCCTTCCCTGCAGAGGTCTGTTATCTTAATGACTTTGCTTAAGAAGTTGTCTTGTCAAACACATTTAAAAGCTTTTGCCTCATATGAATAATGTACAAATGGAAGCAATTTGGCAATAGTCTAACTAGAGATAAAGAAGCGTCTAGGTATGGCAGAGACTTGGAAATATTGAAAACATATAAAGTTATGAAATATGGAGGTTTTTAACTGCAATTTCTCAAGGTTACATTTATTTCACACAAACCAGCTTGCACATACCATACGAGCATGCTCAGACCACTCAGCATGGAGACACTACGTAAGAAATAAACAGGAATAGTTTTAATCTACTGTTGATATGGGAGATAAAGAAAATACACAAGTTATACTCACAACACACTGGATTGGCTGCTTGAGCAGATAGATATGCATGCACAAAAGATTAGCAATGCTTTCATTTGCTGTAATGTTATCATCAAAATACTAAACTGCAAAGTTGGAGAAGGCATGAAGAATTCTGGAAGGCAAAAGGGAGAATTGATTTAGGAAAGACAAAAGCAAGCTTCCTCAACCCAGTAAGCCACAAATGTTTTGTACCTCAGTTGTCATCATCTTTGACCAGTGGCCAATTGGAGTCGTAATGCAAGAATCAGGAGCACACCAGGTTTGGGAAGCCTGGTGTTTACTATCATGTTTACTCAACAGTAACACCTACTTAGTTCAATGAAACTTATTTCCACATAAGTCTGCAAAGAACTGCACCTGTATCCCTAAGTACACTTATCTGGAAATTAGTTTCACTGAATTAGTTTCTGGGTAAGCACTTAAAAGATAGGGTTACCTATCTATCACCCTATTCATAAGTATATGAAAGACCCAATGTATGAAGTGGAATTTAGACCCAAGTAAACATGCATAGCATTGGATTGATGTAACATTTTATAAATATAAAGATATAGGAAACAACTCAGCTATGGTCCAGCATTTAAAAACATCACAGAGTACAAGAGGAGAATTAAGTGTGTATATTTGCAATGGGAGTAAAAAGCACTGAAGGCTGTGATCATTCTGCTCCCATGATCACTAACCTAGAAGAAAGGCCCACTGGACAGAGTTCAGCTTCATTCCGAGTAAAGGCTTGCCCTTTAATATTGGCTGCATCATGACCTCAACGATCAGGGTTATAAATAAACCTATGGGCAGGGACAAGCATCTGAAGATTTTTTTAAAGAGTACTGTGAAACCAACCAACAAAGGAAAAAGTAATTGGAAAAAAAGAATTGAGCCTGTTATTGGAATAAGTCTTGATCAGACCTTCATTGTTTATCCATGCTGTAGTAACAGCCATGCATGAGTATTGTGATGTGTTATTATGTGGGACCACCTTTGAAAAATCATTAGACACTTTAACCAATTGAGAACATGACTGCCGTGTTGTTGATGGGAACTGGCTGCTGTGAGCATTTTCAACCTACATTCAAGGAACTGCATTGCCTGTCAGTGTTGGCTTGGCTCAATTTGAAACAGACACTTTGGGGATAAATTAATTGAAAGAGGTTTGATGCATTGCTTTCATACCCCATCTTTCTTTGTTCTCAAAATGTGGTCTTGGGAAAGGTACGTATCTTTCAGAATAACTAGTTTGCATCCTGCAAAACAGAAAAAGCTGAACCAAAGAAGTTTTGTTATGTGGAGATCATACCTTACTTCTTGCTTGTCTGCAGTTTGTGGTCTTGGGCAAGTCTTTTGTCCACTTAGGTCAGCATTCTGTTTCCAGCAGTGGCTAGGAGGGATGTACACTGAACTTGGAAAACCCTAAAGCCTGAAGCCAGAGTAGAAGCCAACAGGCCTGAAACTGTCACAGAGAAGGCTTTGTTAATGGCTTGTGTTTTGAGACACAAAGGCCTTATATTTATTTATTTATTTATTTATTTATTTATTTATTTATTTATTTATTAAAATGTAGTTCAAAGAGTGCCATTTGGTTTCATTTCTCTCAAATACTAAGAACAGGAGATGGTAAAAGAATGGAGTCAAGTAACTTTCATACATACCCTGCCATCACAGTGCTCACTTTACCAATAACTTTATTTATTTATTTATTGGATTTATATAACTGCACCCAATAGACCCAAACAGAACTCCTGGAAAAGCAAAAATGGGCCTGTGGCATGGCTATTCTTCCAATTTTATCTGGTTTTGTGATGAAAAAAGGCTTACACTGGTCTTCAGTCATCATAACTCCCTTGTCCCTGCATATATCCTTCTGAAACTAAGTAGGCTTTTACCTGTGGACATCTATAGGATATGTGGCATTTTCATACAAATAGCTCAAAAATGAGGGAGAAAGAATGTGAACGACATAATTTCTCTTCTCCCAAATGTGAGAAGTGCTCTTCCATATGAATTGCTCTACCCATCTTTCTAAAAAATTTCAGGTTTCTTAGAGACATTTCTAAACTAGCTGTCATTGCCCAACCAAGGTCCAGAAGGAACACAAGGAGAAAAGCTGCGCCCTCTTTGGGATACCCTCAATAAATCATAGATGAATACTCCTGCTTGTTCATCTGAAACTTGGAAGCATTCATCATAAGTGTCTTCTGTCCCTGCAAATTCCAGCCAATTCAGACAAACAGAATGGGAGTGTTTTTGTAACCCATGATTTGAAACCTCAGAGCATTGGTACCAGCATTAAAGCAGACAGCATCCAAATCAGTCCAAACAGAATCAGATCATTTTCTGGTCAATTGGGCTCCATGTTAGCACTTCCCAGGTACCTCAGTCCAGATGTCCACAATCACGGCTTTAAGAAGAAAAGCCTTTGTCCTCAGTATCTGATATTCAGAGATACACTGTTTGGAGTATTCCATGCTATAAAATAGACTTTTCATTCATTCATTTTAATTAAAATGTTTTCACCCAGCTTCTTCGACTTTTTAGCTATTCTTAGTGAAAATTTGGTTCCTATGAACAGAAATGGGGTGATTAAGGAAGATGAATTTTGCAATGCCTGGAACTGAGGGATGCTCTGAGTGAGAAGTGAGTAAGAGTGAATGGGACTGACAACCTCAGATTTTGTAAGCCCCAGTTGTCAATATTCACAGTCCTAGAAATTCAACTTTCAGCCTATATAAACAGCATTCTAGTACAAATGCATGGGATGATAACACCTTCAAATGTTTCAATGGCCATGTACACACAAAGTAACCTGTAGTTTGTATGTGAGACAACCTAAGTTATTTCCATGTAAAGGAAAGAACTGAATCTATACAAGGTACAGGAAGTACATGGCTTTTGAATCATGTAAAGGCACCATCTCTCCACACATTTATTCCAGAATGTGGTTTATTTAGATATATACAGACAATTACTTCCTGGGGACATGGGGAGAATAAATGGAAAGTAAAGTCTGTTAAGACACTCCATAAATCAAGATTGTTATCTTTAGTTCTTTGTTACTGTAACAACAAAGTTATTTTAAATGCATGTTTAGCAACAAGCTAAGTATATAGGCACCATTCACTAAAGGATAAAGAAGACAGAGTAGTCCTTTGCATTTCTGACTGTTTATTTCATATTTTCTTTTAAAAAAAGACACTGCTGTTCGCCAGAGGTTTACAGTTCAACCCACTACAATTTTATGCAGATATAAGTCTGATCAAGTTCAGTGGAGCAAGTGCACATAGAGGATTCTGGGAAGACATCTAGAGAATGGTTTAACAAATTTTATAAGAGTGTCTATCCTTTAAAAAAACAACTACCATTATGGCTGTATGAAAAAATCAGACAATAAACCTCCCAAATGGACTAGCCAATATTTAAAATGCACCAAACAAATGTTCATTAATATTTATGGGTTTTAAAGTACATTTGTAAGTGTGATTTATGAAATTATTATTACTCTTCAAGCTGGAAAAGAGATATAGAGAAAGTAATGGATGAAATTGTGCTTAGAAGGAAAAAAGTAGTATAACAAGCAGTACCACTTAAAACACTGTTCAGCATGCTCCTGTCTAATTCAGGTATCTCACGAGGGGATGGGCTGTCACTGAACACTTTCAAGTTTTTCCTTTGGTAGAGCTGTGATGAATTCATGAGCATACAACAATACAATAAGCAAATATATCAGCCAACAGTGAAAGTCGACCCAGCTGTTAAATATTTACAAATATAGGTGCTAATGATCAACCCCTGTCTTGCTATATAGGGGAACATAGCTGTGATGGATTTAATATAATTCAATAATCACTCCAGTGAAAAAGTATTCTAAATTCTTTAAATTATTTGTAAACCAAATGGGTTGGATTCTGACTTGCACTCATCAGAGTTCATCTCACCTAAACTGCAGAGTTCTTCTCACCTAAACTTCCTAGTGGGGTGGCACTAGGAAGAAACTGAGAAAATGACCTCCAGTGGGAGATTCCATGAGCTCCAAGTCTTGCCCACAGCTGTTCATGGAGTGGCAGCTCTGGATCAGTGCTTGCTCCAAGCCTTGGGCAGGACACCCTCCCTCAGCCCAAGTGGCATCTGCTGCTCCTCCTCCTTACAACCAATACTGACTGGGACAGAAGGGGAGGTGGGCAAAGAAGCCGGTTGCAATGGTGAAGAAAAGAGTAACTTCAGGGTGCTCCTACGAGTGGGCATCTTCTGCAGGTTTGCTCCTTAGCAGATCCCCAAATGTGTCTACCCTGGATGCTAAGTATGCCCTAGATCTAAGCCCATCAATTTGCTGCAAGTATATGCAGGAGAAGTTCTGCTGAATGTAAGCTGCACTAGGCATCAGCAGACAAGCGTTTCATTTTACTCCTTTCTTTTTACAAATCATCTTTGTTTATAGATTTGACTAGCAAAACTGAGTGAGTGAACAGATGTATTCATTTGCAAATGTTGCAGTGTTAGCACATAATGGATCTGATAGACAAAGTAAAGACTTCTCTCTCCTCTGTGAAAAACTGTAGGTAGAATTGAAATGTTTTAATTTTCCTCTCATTTTGTGTGAGAGTATTTTTTTACAGAAATTGGAAATAATTCCATTTCAGTGTGTAGTTTATTCACAGTCAATCATTCACTGTATTGTATCTCAATATTTATTTAGCATCATGACCAGAATGCTTCATAGAAAAGAAACTTACAATTAATAACAGATTTCTTTCCCTTTTTAAAGGATGTCTAAAAGATTTCTAAAGGATGCATACGACCAGATGGTTAAAGCATATGCAGCAGCTGATTAAAACATGTATAATAAACAAGATGCTGTTACAGCCCACACGGAGCTGGATTGGTTCTAACTATTGTCATTCAGGCTACCAGACTGAATAAAACCAATCTAGTATTTTGTTTACTAGGGAGCAGCTTTTTCATATCTTCAAAATCACAGTTAGCTCATAAATACCTCATATGCTAAGAAAAAGAGGTTTAAAATATATGCAGGCAAATATTTATGTAGTTAACCACAGGACTTAAGACATACTGTAGCTACTTTTAACATTCAACCATTATAAAATACAAAATGAATTCCTTATAAAAGTGATATAATTTTCCCAATTGAAATAAATTTGATACAGAGAAGCTGCTTGGTAAAGTGTATAAGCTATTGCCCAAGCAGTAAGGAAATTAGATTAAAAGGTGACTGGATAATAGCTGTTTAAAGCATTTTCCCTGGAGTGGTGATAGTTTTTATTATTATTTCCAACCACTTTTGCCAATACAGCTACTTTGTGGGGAGGGGGGAATAAAATTATTCAAAAGTACAAGAATTCTGCTACAGTGTGTCTTTCATAGGTTCAGTGAAAATTTGCTATGTAGGTTTGTTAAATGGTGGCTGCAGAAAGGTGTGCAGGTGAGTTGTGTAATGCAAGTCATTTGTAGACCTACAGTGATGGGCTGAACTTGCTGCCATCTTCCATGGTGCCACTTGTCTTGTGAAAGAAGACATTTTCCAGGTCCTTCTTTAGGCCCGTTGGGAGGTTGAAGAAAATCTGCTGTACAGAGTATAATAGCTTACTCTGACACAGAGGAGGTGGCAGAGAGTCAAAGCCTGGCCAGTGGGGACAGTCTTTCTATTTTTAAAACATGGAATATCATGGGAATGATACCACATCACAATGACACATGATTGCTACCAGGCCTTGCTCCATGGGAAATGCTGCTGTTTCAGGGCCAGGGCCCAGGGCCCAGGGAGCTGTTAGCAAAGTGCTGCCAATGGCTGCTGCTGCCTGCCTGGGATGAAGCCCCTCCATCTTCCCCAAAGCCCCCCATCTGACCATCTGACCCATAGTTACCTGCCCACTCATCCATTCCCTGCCACCAAAATGCCATCCACCATTGCCAAAATATATATTTTAGTAAAGCTTTAAAGATTATTATTCTCTGCAGATACAGAAAGGGTTTAGACAAAGGATATTTTGTGGACAGTTATATATTTTGTTTAAGGGACTGCAGGTGACCCAGTGGTTTAAACCGCTGTGCTGCTGGGCTGGTAGATCGAAAGGTCGCCGGTTCGAATCTGCACAATGGGGTGAGTTCCCATGGCTCCATCCCAGCTCCTGCCAACCTTGCAGTTCGAAAGTATGCAAATGCAAGTAGATTAAAAGGTACCTCTTTGGTGGGCAGGTAACAGCGTTCTGTGCACTTTGGTGTTTAGTCAAGCCGGCCACATGACCACGGAGACTTTCTGCGGACAAACGCTGACTCCCTCGGCCAGGAAACGGAGATGAGCTCTGCTCCCTAGAGTCAGGCAGGACTGGACTTTAATGTCAAGGGGAAACCTTTACCTTTACCTTATATATTTTGTTTACTTTTTAATAGCATAGGTTACCTGGGGAGAAAGGGGGTCAAGGCATGATGGGGGCCATGTACCTAGTAGTACTTTTTACCTGAGCTAGGACCATTGTCAAAAAGCTGAGCTGGAGGAAACTGAGTCCAAAACAAAGCAGGACTGGGATACGGAATTATAACTGAACTGTAAAGAATTTTCTCCTTTGCTAGGTTTAAAATTTGCCCGGTTGCATTGCTGGCATTTATACATGGCCTGACTGAACTCATGGCTTCATGCAGTCTAATTCTACATACTCAGATGTAAATCCCATTGATTTCAGGCAGACATATTCTATGTAAATGTCACTATGATCTCAGTCTTAATCCCTTTCAAAGGGTCTGACTTCATATTTCTGGCGGGCTTAAGAAGGTATTTAGAGTGGCCACTTAAACCTCACCGTATTGAAGAAATATACCACCAAAAAAGAGGACAAAAAGGAAAATGAATATGCATAAATTGGACTGTGTAATACATATGTATAGGAGAAATTTAAGTATTTACTAATATTTAAATAGAAATACAAGGCCCCAGTGCTTCCTC
Organism: Varanus komodoensis; assembly: GCF_004798865.1. Classification (NCBI taxonomy): domain Eukaryota; kingdom Metazoa; phylum Chordata; class Lepidosauria; order Squamata; family Varanidae; genus Varanus; species Varanus komodoensis. The sequence goes on along the minus strand of NW_025336087.1, from coordinate 34,987,989 downwards.
CTTATGAATATGGTTTTGCAGTTTCAGGACAGTTAGCTTAACATTTGTTCTGGATAAATGGGTTGAAAGTCCTGTCTCACTAACCTATTAGAGTTCTTTGAGAATGTCAATAAGCACGTGGACAGGGCTGATCCAGTAAACCCTGTTTACTTGGAATTCCAAAAGGCATTTGCCAAAGCCCCTCACCAAATAGTCCTGAGCAAACTTAGCAGTCATGGAATAGGGAGCGGGGGATCTTCTTATGGATCAATTTCTGGCTAAAGAACTGAAAGCAAAGTATGAGAATGAATGGAAATTTCTCCCAATGAAGAGATGCAAACAGTAGAGCCCTGTAGGTCTTTATAATAGCACTGATGCTGTTCAAAGTAAGCAACTAACAATTCTGGTCACTGCACCTGAAAAGGGACATTGCTAAGTTGGAATAAGTGCAGAGAAGGGCAGCCAAAATTATGAAGGGGTTTAAGCAACTCCTATGAGGAACAGTCACAACAACTGGGATGATTCAGCTTAGAGAAAAGGTAAGTAAGGGGATATGATTGTTGTTAGCTGCGAAGTCGTGTCTGACCCATTGCGACCCCATGGACAACATTCCTCCAGGCCTTCCTGTCCTCCACCATCCCCCGGAGTCCACTTAAGCTCACGCCGACTGCTTCACTGACTCCGTCTAGCCACCTCGTTCTCTGTAGTCCCCGTCTTCTTTTGCCATCTATTTTTCCCAGCATTAGGCTCTTCTCCAGGGCATATGATAGAGGTGTTTAAAATCATGCATGACATAGAGAAAGTGGCTTTAAGAAGGGATTGGAGAAATCCATGGAGGAGAAGACTACTAATGGCTAGTAGCTTTGTTGGCTGTGTGCTACCTCCATTATCAGAGTTGGTATGCCTGCAAATACCAGTTGCCAGTCAAATAAGGGCACCAACAGAGGACAGAAGCTCTGTCCTCAGTTAACTCTCCAAAGCAGAGGGTTTTCCTTTGCAAAGTAAGACACCTGGCCACTTTATCTTCACAGATAGCTCCCTATCTGCTTGAGTCCTCAAAATTCTGTATTCTGGCCACAAAAGCTTTGATAGAGACAGATGCAGCTTATATAAGAAGTCCCCTATACGGCAATTTCATTTCAGGAGATGGACAAAATTTAGAGATTGTGTGCAGAATATAGATGGCAAAAGCAGAACATTAAACAGACTGCAGTATGACAATGTACAAGACATCATGAAGGCAACAGTGCTATAGCGGAAATTTAAATGGACATCTTGTCTTTACTGGGTATTGATCATTTCCTTGCCAGCCATGCAAAAGCATGCAGTTTCTGCCTCGTATACTTCATTTTACTGGTTGCCCATCTGCCAGTTTGAGCTGGGGTTATTTTGTAATAGTGTTCCACTGCTTTGCAGAATGCCCTGCCATGCAGTGCTCATTGTCATGACAACTCTATGAAGTAAATCCCTGTTATGCCGGGTTATATTGAGGCAATTGGATGTCAATGTTTGAGTGAACCATGAGACATCACAGTCGTGAAATGCATCTTTTCACAGTTTCATAACATCTCTGAGAAGAACGTAGTTCCAGCAATCATTATTACTATATACTAAGGAGCAAATTGCTGAATTATTTTTCAATTAACAGGTCCTCTACATATTAATGTTGAATTAATGGTTAGTGTCTGGAACCAAATCACTACCCTTTTTCTGGTAAATTATAATTTAAGTGCATGTAGGAGAGGGTTAAAAGGGAGAAAAAGTGTCTATAAAGAATGAAAAAGAAAGGATTAAAACCTATGTTGCACTGATTTGTAGAAAGAATAAGTTGCTGTTATTGTTGTTTAATGAAGGCAGATAGGCTTGCAATTCATATGCTATATTTTAACTGAGGAGCAGAAAGAACTAGCTGCTAGATAGTCAGATATCACTGAACACCTTTCCCCAATCTGGTACCCTCAAGATATATTGGACAACAACTCCCAGAACCTCCCAAGTACAGTCCAACCTATCTGAAGGCCACCAGGTTAGAAAAAGTTTTAGCAGAATGCAGATGCAAGTCGAACTCTCCACCCACGGAGCCCGATGAGACCTCAAGAAACTCTTCCTTTGCAGATCCAGTTTGCCTTTCCAACCACCCATTCTGGACAGTGCTTCTCAGAAGGCAAGAGTATGCAGAGCTCTTCAATAGTATCAAGGGGTCTTCACAGGCTGCTGATTCCTGAATATAGAATCAGATGCAGTCAACAAAGAACAACATCTCATTTAAACAGGCACCATACATACTAAGGGCAGCTAAATAGTGCCCTGATTAATGGGAGAACATTGGCAGTTCTGTAGGATAAGACTCATTCCAATCCATTTTATCCAGTTACCAGACTTTAAGTATATGACTCCAGGGAACCCAAAGGGACCACATGCCAGGATTCAGCCATTCCACAGTGCTATACTTCTCACCCCATTGGACGTTTGTTCTAGTCAGGGACTGTTATCCCTTTAGATGGAATTGGTTCACTGCTGCTACCTAGAATCAAGGGCTCTTTATGCAAATTGGCTTGCGTAGGAAAGCTTCCTCTTTATTTTGAATAATCTCTCACCATTGAGGGCCCTGTAAGAGTTTTAGTATTTGCAATACCTTGGAGATCCCAAAAAATCCTCTGAGTGCTGGGTGCCTGATGTGAAGTATGAGAGTGCATTGCATGATCCCAGCTTTTCCGAGCCTTTGTTCATCATCCTGATGGGGGAAAAATAAACTCCCAGGTCTTAAAGAGCCTGTTAGACCTTACTTCAGAACCTGTCTCTAAGCCCTCCTACTGTGCTAAAGAATACAGTCTGCCAGTCAGTAGGAAACATATAAATGCCTTCAAGTGTACAAGTAGCCTCTACCCAGCAGGAAATCTATTCTAGAAGGAATCAGTTACAGGGTCTAATCAGGTTTCACAGGCAGAAATATATATTCGTGGGGAAAGATGATGAGAAAACCTGAGATGGCAAAAAGCAGCATCAGCTGCTTTTCAAGCTCCTACCAACTGTAACTGTATAAAAGACCAAGTTTGTATTGACATGTAATGCAAACCAAGGGGTGAATCACTCTATGCCTTATTATGGGAAATCATCTAATATATTTTTCTTCCATTTGGATTGCAGGGTTAGTTGCTCCTTCTGGGGAACTGAGCATGCCAAGTCTCAGAGGAAAGTGTGTGCGCGCGCGCGCGTGCGTGCGTGTGTGTACAAGCAGTTCTGACATTATAAAGGTATCCTAAAAAGGAGATGCTTATTCCCCTTATCTTCCTTGGAGTCCAAAATGACAGACAACAAGGAAGTAGATGCAGCAGTTCATATGGAAGGAGTCCTAACATTTAGGGAGCGGGAAGTAATTTGCTTCTTCTTCTATCCTCCCTGATTTAGGGGACAACTTGAGTCTCTGGGAAAGAAACCAGTAAGGAAAGATTCAGTGGCTACGTTGAAAACCAGTGTAAGGCTTTTTATAGTGAAGTCTAATGGCATCATGAGATGGTAATTCTTGCTTAATACTCTCTCTAATATTGGATCATCTTGGCAATTTCTCACTCACATTTAAACGTGTGTGTCTCTGTGTGTATGTGCTTATATTGTGTGAGAAAGATGCACACAGCATCCCAAAAACATTTACACTCTGAGCCTGTGTCTTTTTGTTTTCTTTGCTAAGTAAACCACACAAACATACTTGGCAGGTTTTAAAAGTATTTGCTCAGAATGATCATTTTTAGAAGCATGTTGAATGTAGAGTATCCAAAGAGAATGTGGTTAGGAAATGCTAAGTTCCATTGGCAGGAATTTGCAGGCAAAAATGACTTAATGGAATTATGGCATTGTTCAGGATTTACCATTAAGCAGATCTCTTTCTGACTTGCAAGAGCAGTTCAGTATTGTATTCTGGTCTTCTCAGCATAATTTGACATATGGCTGTAGGTAATAAAATAATGGGCTGGCCCAACATGTTAACCGTTACTGCTTTTGAGGATGACTTTTACATTTGCCTTTTTGCTTCTTCGATACTGGTGGCATCTTATGAATAAATGAGTACACATCTCACGTGACAATAGTCTTTTCAACTGAAAATCATCAGAGTCTGGAAGACTGTGGAAAAATAAATCTTAATACTGAGATAGAGTTCACTCAAGAGCAACAGTTGCCACAGTTCAGTGCTGAATACAATATGGCTAGTATTAAGCCAAACATTTTCTAGGAATGATATTAAGAAATGAAACAACAAATCTAGAATAGGAATCTTTGGATAAGTCTGGCCTTGGAGTGCTGAACTGGTGGCTTTTGTTCTTTGAAATGTAGGTTATTATGAATCTCTGTTTTTCATATTTTGAAACTAAGTTCCCAAGTATTGTCAAGGTGGAAAGAAATAAATCAACTGCATAGTTTTAAACACACCCCCACACACACTTTCTTTGAAGTAGTTCATTAAAAGTTTGGTAGGGAATGTAGTGAAGCTGGAAACCATTGTGGAAAACTAACATATCTGATCATTGTAATTAGGACTGCCATCAGGATTTTCTGAGCCTAGTACAAAATTCACATTTCACCTTCCCACGCACAATCTGGAGGCCCAATGCCATATTGCTCTGTGATTTGGGAAGAAAAATGAAATAAGCACTTAAGAAGAAGTAATAACCAGATCATAAGGACATTGTTAACAGCCATATCTTTTAAATAACTTTTCAATGAGGTTTTCTTCCATAAAGTCATTACAGTTGCTCTATTTGCTATGATGGTCATCTTGATGTCATCCCATCTATGCAACACACATGAGAGAGTGGAACCATGGTATTTTTCCATATAGGGGACTTTGAATAAAAAAGAAACATTAATATAGTGATAAAGAATTTTGCCATGAAATAACATATTTTCCATGATGATGAAAGAGAAAAGGTGAAAAAGAAACCAGACTGTTCACATGCATGATAAGGTAAAAACTAAGTCCTTCTCTCTTAAGTTTTGATGTCTTTGTATCACGGCTTTCTGTCGCTTGCATCACATCCCCCAGCTTTTAGTCTCTTAGTACTTAACATTTTCTTTCTGGGGAAAAAAATCCCCAATATGGGGTATAAAATATCCCCAGCATCTATTGATTTTGCAGTCAGAGAGACTTTATGTTCCCAAAAGTAGGCAACATGCCACAGGTATAAAAATGTCCCATGGCTTCTCCAGAAAAACTGATCAGGGGAGCAGTCTAAAGTACTCTGAATATCAACAGACTTGTACAAACCATGGGACTTCACTGGAGACATTTTTTAACCTCACTGTAAAATGAGTGATGTTCATTCCTCACTGCAAATTTGTTATAGGACTATAAAAATACCATGCAACCCCAAAATTATTAGCCCTTATCCATGAATGAGTTACCTAGAGTCTTGACTGTTTATGCTCCTTTTGAGTTAATACTTTGAGTGTGCACGATACTTCTTCTGACCCCACAGACCCCTGGTAGTTTGTTGGGCATTTTATGACATCAGCATAGACTAGAAAAGCATTTGGCGTAGTGAAAGCCCCCCAAACATGTTGGCGTGTATATTTTTCATGAGGGTTAAATCTGTGTCTTTGCAGCCCCTTGCCACCCTACTCTTGTTCTGGTTCAAGACCTATTTTCCTCTGCACACTCCATCATTCACTGGTTACTAAACAAGCACATGTGTAAGGCCCAAACTACTTATTAGATAAACCCAGAGCTTTTTCACATTTGGGACACAAAACTGGGCTTCATCTCCCTGCATCTTATCTTTTCTTTTTCCTTTTGTTATTGAAGAAGAAAGTGTCACCCCCGCTTTTGTAAAGGTCTCCAGTCTGACAGCCCATCCAGCTCCTCTTGCACCTGTTATATAGTCTCTGTGATAATATTTGGAAGATTAATTTGATAGCACTGTTCTGTTTGCTGCTTGCATTCTTCTTCCAGACAAGAATGAACTTGCCATCACAATGTTCTGATATCTTAGCAAGACTGACTTTATTATCTTCACTGCTGCAAACAGTACTTGGTTCAGAGAAATCTGAAAGATTGGCTAGTTCCTAAATGTGAGCTGATAATTGACATCGGGAGGTGTGTTGTTAGAGTTTGCATCCCCAGTGTTCTTGTTGGTTCCCCCAGCTCTTTCCTGATTGTTCAGAGAGAGAAAGGGGGAGGGAAGGGATGGTCAAAAAGAGACAAGCCACTAGCATTGCTCCTTTTGGCTATCTCTGAGGACCAACTTATGTGACCCCAACAGCCTTGGCCGCGTAATATATCAGCAAAGTAAAAAGAAGAAAAAGATGGGAAACCAATGTTTGGTTTGATTTTCAAAATATGCAGCTGGTTCCTAAAAGCATAATATCCTAAAATCTTTTAATTTGTTATTTAATATATTTTAATCTGCCTTGCATTGCATATATGAAGTCAGTAATCACTGTTGTACACATCATCATCATCATCATCATCATCATCATCTATATGTTTCTTCTATATAGTCAGAAGAAACTATCCACTTAACAGTATGTGGTCTGAGTTTCAGATGAGTAACCATCACATAGTCCATAGTCACGCCCAGACTCAACTGAAGGAAATGAAAAGGAGAAACTCCAAAGGTCCTGATGACCCCACTCAATCGTTCCATTTAGATATTAAATAACATGGGTAAATAAACAAGGGCAGATAAGTAAATCTGCCCTGTGGAACCCCATGCTGGAGAAGCCACACAGCCAAGCAAGGTTACCCAGGCACCAGCTTCTGGAGCCAGCAATCCAAGCAGAAGCACTGCAGTGCAACAGTTAATCCCACCCCTAACTCAGACAGTCATCCCAGAAGCATACTGGAATGTCTTTAGATCATGGTCCTTTAGCAAGGATATCAATCCAAACATTAAAGTTTTTTCTTTCTTTCTTCATAAGTATAAACTTGTAGAAAGGCTCAGTATATTAGCCAGTGTACTTACTTTTTCATAGAAAAAAGTAGTTTCTGAAAAACAAGTTTCAAGATATCCTTGTCTTATTAAAATCTATTAAATAATCTATTTTTAGGCGTAGGTATTGTGTGCGACAAACTGACATTCTTCAGCAGTTATTATCTTTGACCATTTTTTTGGTTAAACCTCAACTCTTTCCCACTTTTAAATGAAGTTATAAAAAATAAAAGTAGGCCAGAGTGAAGTTAGATTTCAAATCTGGGTAGCAAACATAACTCTTTAGCTTGCACGTTAGGTGATGACATCTGTCAGAGCAATTACCATTTGGGTGAGGATATATTTCACAGTAACTTGGAATCTACACCTTCCAGGAACGTAACACAAGCCAAACACAAAGAGGCTATGGAAAGAATCTCATTTCAGTGGGTGGAAATTTTTCATAATGGACTCAAAAACACACTAATCAGGACATGCATATTGTATGGCCTGAATCTCCTGTAACACCACTGAACGGAGTATTCTGCACTATTGCTTCTGCAACTCTGAACAGGCAAAAGTGAAAGTAATTCTGAGCATTTCGGCATGAAGCTGTTAATCCAATGCATCTATTTTTAGAGATAGGAAGGCTGGTGCATATAGGAGGACCCTCCTACCAAAAACCAAACCAAACCAGAACAAAACCTACACACACACTCCAGAATAGAGCTATTTTTCTTGAAATAAAAATGATGAAGAAAATCCAGGTTTTTTCTGGGCCTCCACATGTCTATCTACTCTTGATTTAATCAGAGAATTGAGATCCAAGCACCACAGAAAAAGTGTTTCCTTTCCTACTTTTCCGCTATATAATCTCTAGCTGGCACTGTGGAATAGAGGAACAGTACAAAGGCGCAAGTAAAGAAAAAAAAAATCCACTTTCACAAACAATACCTCATTTTTCCCTGGTCTAAAAAGAATTTGCCAAACGTAATTTTTAATAACAGAAACAAAATTGGAATGTCCCAGTATCATCTAAAGAACCTGTAAACAACTCTGAGTAGGGAATGATGAGTGCACAATCAAAGCCTCTAGTAGAAATGGGCTGCATGTCAAAAGAATCTACCATTTACAGAAAACTAGTCTTAGTTTAAGCAAGATGGAGGACTTAAATATGAATGTCATTCAAAAGATATGACTGAAACAATGCACTATTTTGTCACTTCTTTAAAAAATGAGCTTTCTGATCTCCAGTAAAATGATAAATAAGAAAAAATAATACATTAAACTTGGGTGGATGGACATAATCTTGAATGGATGGATGGGTATAAAATCAGCTTGCATCATTTACAATTAATTGCAGAAAAGTCCAGTCTCAAATGGTGTTGCAATTTCTGTATCTTGCCAGAATGTTCCTAAAAAATCTACATATACTGCTAGGAAGTGCATTTTGTTTAGTAGGTGCTAAATATAGCAGACAGGGACTCTTACATGGGAAAAAATGTAGATCATGTGCAGCAGAGATGCTGCTATGAGTAAGAGCAAGGTCTTTTCCAACCTAGATAGAAATAACCTTGTGTTTTTAGATGTACGGCCTTTGTCTCATTAGATGTACCTTTAACTGTGATAAACATCCACTTAAATGAATATCATTTCCGTACAATTATGGCAGGATCATACATAATACACTAAGTTCCCCTGGCAGCATATGTGTTAGTCATGCATATTTCATGAGCCATTTTATTCCCAGAGTCAGCTTTAAACAGTGCTCAATCCAATGGCTTTGGTATGTCGGAAATAAAGGTCTTGTCTATAAAAAGATCCCACGGCAATTATAGTAGCTCTGCACTTTATCAAGGAGTTTAACACAATGACCTGCATGTAATATTAGCCCGGCACCAGTATTAATTTTCCTCTTAATATATATGTAATCACTCCTGTTATTTATCAGTAGGTTCTGAGGAAGAGAAAAACATTCACACTCCATCTCAGGCTGGATTTTTCTTGAATGAAAGTATATTGATTGATACCGAGAAACTCAGGACTGTTCTCCCACAGGAAAACACTCACAGTGACATAATAAGGGAGTGCATGTCCACATATGCTTCCATAGCAGGCATTTTGAGGGATAGGCAGCAAAAATTTACACCATGGGCCATGGAGCATGATTTAAGAAAACCAACATCTGTTATTGTGATCTGATTACTTTTCCTGCTGTGTGTAATGGGAGGAAATACAGCCATGCAATGGTATTAAGAATAAAAGAGGTTGCAGCCACAGGGAAATCCAATACTGTTCCATAGTCTACAGAACAGCAGTGAGATGATACAGGAATATAATCTTTTGTTAGCGGTATAATGTGCATCCAGGCAAATTGGAGTACAGTAGAAGGACCACTTTAACTACAGTGAATTTCCATTCACAAACAGCACTTCTGTTTAAGAAAACTCATGAAAACTGTTTGTTGCTTGTCATGTTGGATGATCATATGGTATTCTTTCCACTGAGTATAAGCACCAGGAGGCAATGGTCAGTGACTTCTAGTATGCATTGTATGAAATGGAAGTTTGTGCACCATTCTACATCTGCCATACTTTGTATTATGCTCTGATAAGGTTTAAAGTAGCTGTGAATCCTTATGAAGTTAATAAAAGAAAACTTAGAATATTTAGGGATGCATGTCAGTGGAATTCTAAAGCTGCATGGCTTAGCATACACAAATATGAGATTCTTGAAACAGGTAAGGTTTCAACTAGAGCTGCACTGTAAATTCCTTCCACATTTTTGGACCATTTTCAGTATCAGGCAGCTGCAGCCTCCTTGGCTTCCCACACTTTCCACTAGAGGAAGATATTGAGAGCTAATTCCTCCCATAGGACGTTTTCAGAGCAGAAAGTACAGGCAGGCTAGGAAACTTCAGGGTAATGGAAATAATGGATAATGGAAAGAAGTGTAGTAGAACAAAGAAATGCACTCAGCAGCCCCGACCACCTTGCAATACTTAGGTGAGCTCAAAAATGCCACCATAAGAAATTCAGAATGAATAATATGCTCTGAGAAGAGGCAGAACAAGAGAAGCATCTTTCATGGAGAAGACCAGTGTCAGGAAACTGAAGACGGGTTTAGCACAGCACTAGCCCTGCCTGTTCCTTGAGGAAAACAGAAGATGCAAAATGGGGCACAGGCTGCCAGCTCAGCTGGTGCCACTGGCAGTGAGAGTACAAAAACCCAGATCTCTTAGGAAAAAGAACTGTCCAATACCTCTTGCCAGAGGAGAGTCCTACCTGTGAGAAACTGTTCAAGAATTTTTTTCTCCGCATTAGAATTTATCCTCTGCATTACCTGGATTGACTTGCCATTCTCTGCTCCCAGACAAGGTGGGATTTTTGAAAGTCCATTTGCAGACATTCCCAGGTTCAATGTAAAGAAGGAATGGGGCAAGCATGTGATCCACAAATCATTCTGTGGTCAGTGCGGGAATTCTTACTGCAAGTAGAATTCAAAGGAAAAAATCCTCAGGTCTGTAGCAGGAAAGGAATTGTTAATCCCCTGTGGCTGCTGTAATTCTGATTATTCAGAGGTTCCATTTCTCCCCAGCTGATGTAATCTGTTTTTTTTTAAACCCTGCACATTAAATCCAAAGACACATTTAATGCCAGATCTTGTTTGACCTTAAAACAGTTTAGATTGTGGTTTGCAGATAGCATGATGATCTGATACCCTAAGGATGCATACATGGAAATAAATTCTACTGATTTCAAAGTTTGCTTCCCATTTATAGTCTTTGGATCAAGGTGCCTTTTCTCACCAGGGTAAATGAAATAATTGTCACACTCAGCAACTTGGCTGACATCTTTTATCAGGCTTAAGTCCCCCATCCCCAACTACTAATTCCAGAAAAATGGAGGAATTAGATTCTGAAGCGGGGTGGGGAGGAAGCCCTTTTCCAAAGATATTGCTCTGAGATTCTGATAACATGTTTGGTGCCATCTGGGTGTGTTTTTTAAAAAACAGATTTTTATTCAAGCCATTCCCTTGAAGAAAGCGTGTGTTCTTCTTGATGTGCTAAATTAATATTTATGTTGCTAAAATATCAGAGAAGCCACCAAAAATTAATATAAAAAGGTTATAATTATCTTTTAAAAATGTGGCAGCAATTGAAATGTAAATCCTAGAGCGTTGGGAGAAATACTTGTTTGCATTGTGCCTGGGGCACCCTGCCTCACTGCCACAGCTGCAATTGATCATTTCAAATCAAAGGAAGCTGGAGATGTCTCTGGTGGCTGGACGGGGAGGGGGAGAGCTCAGAAAGATGCTCTGTTTGGCAGGACTGTTATCAAAAAATGAGCTGGAATGTGTTTCAAATCTTTTCTCTGTTGAATTTGCAGCCCTTCAAAGCATTGCCATAATAAATAAAGTTTTCAAAACACATAGGCTGTAAAAGGCGCATTGAAAATTCTTGAAGCATTTTCTCTTCCTGCTCAATTCTTCCTCTTGTCGTGACTAGACAACAGCAGTGTGAGACAAATGTGAACAAAGGGGTTTAAGCATAAGGGACATTCCTTATGCTCTTAGACCCATGTTTTTGTGGAGTCCTTTTAAGATGCTGGAAAATCAGACACATCCATTAGTTTGAGAGGAAAGAGAAATGAAAGGGGGGGAAATGAAAGGGCAAAAGCTAGGTAATCTGTGCATTAAGACGATATTTCTGTATTCTGAAGTCTAGTGGTATCCTAGCATGTGTGAAATAAACAATGATTTTGAATTCGGCACTCTGACATTTGAAATAATAAGGAAAAAAATACATGCACAAATGCTGGCACTGTAGGCAGTGCCCAGATCCATTAAATTCTGTTTGGCATTCATGAAAAAGATTTAATCACAGATGCCAGTCAGAAAACTAATCCATTAATCTAGCTGTTTCTCTTATAAACCCTTTAAAAAAACCCTCCCCCTTCCTCAATTAATTTAGTCATCCATTTAAATTTCATGTATTTATCATGTAAATGTGCCTTATTTGCAACAGAAAAGCTTGAAGACTCAGTGAAATAAATAGTTATTTCATTAAAATGGATACAAAACCCCCTGTGATTAGGGTAATTAATTTGCACACTAAAAGCAATCTTCCTAGTTTAGATCATTAATATTGATGGCGTTCAATTTTTGTTCCCAGTAACGTTCCTTGAAATAGACTCGGAGAACTGGCAAGTAGGAATGAAGGTCCTGGAATTGAGTCTTCCATCAGCACCTGGCTATTTCTCCTCTGCCGCCAGCCAGAATGCATAACGGAACACTGTGATCCCGGCATCCTCTGTTGCCTGGGTTCCTTGAGTCACGCAGGATCAGGATTCGGTGGTGTGTCAGGAGTGTGACTGATTTATGTATGCTCCTCTTGCTTCCTTTGATTGTATTTCATTTTGTTATTTTTTATTTAAATTGGAAGATAACATTACAGGAGATTATGCTGTGGTACCCCATGCTGGGCATACACATCAGTGCCGGATAACAAGGCAGTGCCTGCCTGCCAATATACCTATTCTTATTAGGTTTTCATCTGCATACTATGCAAATAGTATCATATACTTCCCCAGACTCCTTTCTAACACAACTTTTATTCAAGACATGTAATTTGTTCCCTCTCTGTAGAACACATGTATTCCACCAAAGACCTTGCAACGGAGGTGTCGACTCACTCCAGTGCACTCTTAGTTTATGATGGAAGGCAAACTGCCATGAGAAATAAATTTAAAAAGCCAACTCCTGGGATAATTTTGGGTGGCTTTCTGCAAACTGTATATACATGCACACCTTCTTGTTTCTGGAACTAATCAACAGTTCTTGACATTCATAGAAGGACCACAGTCACCTAGCCCCAATCCTTCACCACAACTGCCAGTACTCTCTCCTCAATTAAGGCTGATGCAACCCAGATCACAGCCTGCCTAGGGCTGCACAGTGCAGATCTGAAACTTGGAATATTATTCTAACAGTGTTACCAAAAATCCACATGGCTTTTGTTGACTCTGTGGCAGGGCAGTCTCTTTTCATTTGTCATACCAGAGTTACATTCTGTTGGAATGAGTGGACAATCAGAGGAAAAACCATTTCATCTCAAAAGCTAGAAGTATCTTAAGTTTTGATTCACAGGTTGTAGTAAGAGAAAAGCCCAACCTATTCAAGGGAATCTAAGAAATCCTAAGAAAGATTTAGAACAAACAAAGCAAAAAAGATTACTGAGTTTGGAATATTTGATGTTCTCTAACAAAAAACCAGTCCTGAAATAGAACCTTTTCCAAATGGCAGAAGAATAAAGATATATTTGCCTGCTCTGCAAAGGAGCAGAAGCCTCAGTTCAACACATAGCTGTATGCGGTGACACTGACCTGGTTGCAAACCAACATGTGGTTTGTTGAGAGTGGGCTTCCTGGAAGCAAGTGAGAATGCCGCCTCCTGACAGCCTGCTCACTTTGCTGACCTTCCCAAGGATGCTCCATGGCTGGGTTCTTCTCCATGACATCTGGAACTGGAACTTAGAATTGTTGAGGGGGAAACAACCTGGAGTTTTAAATCAACAACAAGCCATGTTTAAAACATGTTGTCGTTTCTTCTTCAAGGTGTTGGATTTGACCATCATGGAAAACATGCCAAAATTTGAGTTATTTAGCAAATTGCAAGCCTTCAAGAAAACTTAGCTGATCTAAGCACTACTAAACAACTGTTTGAGCCTTATATTCTGTGTCATTCTGCTAGTATATCATATGGTGCTCATTCCATGTGTAGCCTAGGATAAAAAGGGATCATTGACACTAGGAACCAGTGGCCAGAAAAAGTGAGGAAAGAGAAAGTAGCAGGGCAGAAGGTGCTAAGGAAGGTGGTTAGAAAAAGGTGGCTGGACACAGTTGAGGGAGGAAGCCACTTCTATTTTTCTGAAGAAGGAGTACAACCACCATCACAGCCCGTAGCCTGGAGTAGTAACCCGATCATCAAGGGGCAGAAGAGTTGTGAGTTTAAACAGGTGGGAGTAGGAGGCCTGTTGTATGAAACTCATCAGGGAAACAAACAGTATATTGTTATCTTGTGCACATGGCAATTGGAACCAAGGAAAACGAGAAGAGAGAAAGAGGTAATGCAATTGCTAGAGCAAGAGAAGGAAGAAAATGTGTTGTTATTAGATTTCAAATAGGCAAAGCCTCTACCAGGCTGTTTGCCTGGATCCTTTAATCCCCATCTCAGATCTCCAACTAAATAAACGCATGGCTGCACTTGACATACAGAAATGTCCTTTTAGACGATGGGTATATACTTTAAAATAATTGCACATTTGACATAGTTAAAATTGTGTCTACCCTTCTTTTGCATCCAGCATTTATAAAGATTCATATGCACAGATGAACTCATTGAAATAAATTAAAAATTCATTAGGCAGATGGTACCACAACAACCCTGATATGCTTCCTATCAGTGCTTAAATTTGGGGTGGATTGCAGATATTTTTGGATCTCCTTTAATCTAGAAGCCACATGTATCATGTTTTCATTTTTGTTTTGTTTTTTAATAGGAGAAAATACTAAGGTTTTGTAAACCAGGCAAATAGAAATCCAGGACAGAAAGTTGAGCTAACTTTACTAGCAATATTTCGAGTCAAGGCTAATATTGATCTCTGTTTCTGTAAGCCAGAGTATCATTCATCATGATGTCTAGTTCTAGCTTTCCTTTTCATTGAATCTAGGGCAAGCAGTAGGCTCCCTTGGGATGGTGCTGTCAGGAAGAAGCTAAATCTGATCAGGAAGAGGTGACAATAAGAGGTTGGTGAGCCTTGTGACCCAGGAACATGGAATTGCATGTACTCAGTGGGAGGGGGGACAATGCACCCCTTGACATTTCTTGGTGACTGGCAAGTTGCCCAGCCCCTCACACTTAAAAGAAAAGTAACACATGAGGTGCATGTGCGTGCCACAGCAACACCCCCTAGCAATATTCCCAGTAGGGTGGTTTGTGCACAACCCATGGTGCACCCAGTGGACATTTGGGTTCACGTTACACTAATTAATTAATTTATTGTATTTATACCAAACATTTTCCTTTCAAGGAATTCAAGACAGTTTACACAATTCTCTTCCTTCTTCCTCACAACGTCCTTCCTTAATCTCACAACAACAAACCTGTGAGGTAGGTTGGGCTGAGCGTCTGGGATAGGTCCAGAATTACCCAGTGAGCTCTATGTCTGAGTAAGGACTAGGATCCAAATCATCTGAGCCCACTCCCCTCCCTCCCTTCCACCCTTGCTCTTGCAGGTATCCCAGGGAGAAGGATATACAGGTCTTACCATTCCTGCTACAAATGTTTCATTTCATTTTGGGCAGGGATTCACTTGGCTTTCTCAAAGTGTCATATGAAGGAACATATCTTTGTGAAAAACAACAACCTTGTGGATCTCTGTAAAAAACATATTAAAAGGAACCAAATGTTTGACAGCTAGCTTTCAAACTGCCAGTTCCTTTTAAAAGGGGACGTGTCACACTTTTCTATGTTCCCAAGCACGTAGAGCAGGGGTTGGAAACCCGCGGCTCCAGAGCCACACGTGGCTCTTGAACCCCTCTGCTGTGGCTCTGTCGCTCATACCCCCGATCTGCAAAAACGATATATGCAGTGTTATCTTCATTTTAGAGGTCAAAAGAGTTTTGTGGCTCCCGGTGTTTTCTTTTCTGTGGGAAACGGGTCCAAATGGCTCTTTGAGTGTTAAAGGTTGCTGACCCCTGACCTAGAGCATGGGTCCTCAAACGAAGGCCCGTGGCTGGATCCGGTCCGCCATGCCCTTTTAACTGGCCCGTCCCACAGGTTTTGCACTCTCTGGGCACGTGTGCGGCTTGCTTGCAAGGAGGTCGTTTTGGACTCGCTTGGAAACAATCTCCTCATGAGCAAGCTGGCACCTCGCTGCGCACGTCCCCCATCTCTGCCTCACCTAACATGCGCATGTGCGCGCACGCCCCACTCCCACACCAGCTTGCTCCTCCCCGTCAGCACCACCTTGGTGGCCCGTGGCTACTGCTGGCACCTGTCAACTCTCCCCCTGTTTAAAAAGTTTGAGGACCCCAACCTAGATCTTCAGGAACAAGTGGAAAAGTGAGTTCCCCCTTAGGAGAGCTTAGCTTCTTCTCAACAATTTGAGGGTCTTGCCATGAAGGAGAGAATGAAACTATCAGCCTGCATTTGTGGGCATGGACCATTCATGCTTTTGGTTTGCTTCTCTTGGTGAGCTCACACAACACAGACAACTGCATCCATTGTGCAAGCTCCAGCATTGGAAGAGCAGTGGCTCTTTCTACAGCTTCACAGAGCAGACTTACAAGGTTGGATCTCTTTCTCTGAGGGTGGACTATTCCGAGAAATCCTATGACCCCCAAGAAGCCCTCCAAAGGACCACTATCTTGCAGCTGAAAACTCCCCCCTTTTTTCTGTGCACCAATGATTTTTTTCCTGTTACTCAGACTCAACTTAATTCACACTCTCAATAAAAACTATGAGCTACCATACTGAGGCAGTCTACCTCAAATTTCCCATAAACATTATTTATACCTATGGCAGAACTTCCAGAGTTAGGAAAAACAATGATGTAAAGGCTGCACAATTTGTTATCACTCCCTAAAGAACACTTTGCACCAGAATTCTCCCATAAATGGAACATGTGTTCCAGGTAATAGTACATCTGTCATTTTATAACATGGACCTATAAAAATTGAATAAAACTAAATAAATTAATTCAATTTTGTTGTCTTCGACTTGATTCACAACACATGCTCCATTGGTATCAACCAGAATAATCTGGAGTAGAACTGAAAACATGATGTCATTCTGAAATCACTTTCTACTTGTAACCGAGACTTGGCAAAAATGTCCCCAATAGTGAAGATAAAATCAGACCCATGTTTAAAGAGACAGATACACGTGAATGCTTGTAATTGATATCTTCTCTCCTCTCATGCCTTGTCCTCTCCTCTCCTCTCCTGCTATCAACTAGAAAGCAAAGCAAGGTTACAGATCCAAACTCTAATAGAATTTCTAGCAGTGTAACCCTATACACATTTACTCAGAAGTAAGCCCCACTAATGTGAATTGATCAGATTCCCAGAAAAGTTAGTATGTATGACTGAAGCCAGAATTGCTATTTTATCTCATCATAAACCTTTTCCTGGAAATGCAAAGATCATACACAGCTTCTCTTTGGCTTGTCTGTATTTGTGTCAAGTAGGCTGGAGTGAGGGATGGGACTCTTGGCAAGCTCGATGGCTTTGAGCTTTATTTGCTGTAATTTTGCTTTTGTTTGAGATTCCTTCATATTTTTCCATGTGTGGACAAGATCGGCGAGCAGGACTACATTGCTGGCTCTGTGCCAACTTTACAAAAGAACATAGGAAGAGCTATCTAGTCCAGCATTCTATTCACACCAACTTGCAGGAGACCCACAAGTAGGACCTGAAATCCTACAGCAGCACCCTTCCACCTGTGTTTCCCAGCAGCTGCTGTGCATAAGCCTACTCCCTCTGATACAGAGCTAGCCTATACTGACTGGGACTAGTATCCATGGATAGCCTTCTCGTCCATGGATTTAGCCAATCCCTATTGGAAGTCAAATAGGTTGGCCATCTTGTGCTATGTGCTGTGTGTCTGTCCTTAATTTCCCACGAAATGCTTTCATAGGATGACTCCAGGTTCTAGTATATGAGACAGGAGGAAAAATGGCCACCCTATCCAATTTCTCCATACCATGCATAGTTTTGTAACTCTGTCATGTGTCCCTTACCTCTTTGCTAAGCTAGTCCTAGATATGATATCCTTCGCTCAAAGGGGATTTGCTCCACCCCCTGGACCATTTCAGTTACCCCTTTCTAAACCTTTTCCACTCTGCAATATTATTTACCAGAACGATACGCAGTACTACAAGTGTTATTGCACCATAAATTTGTATAGATTTTGGCAGTTTCATTTTCCATTCCTTTTCTAATTATACCTAGCACATAATTTAACTGTCTCACAGCAACTGTTCACTGAATAGGCATTTTCATCCAGGTGGGCACCACAACCCCAGGATCTTTTAATCACTACTTGTCAGATCCCGTCAGCTTGCACTTGAAATTGGGATTTTCTGCCACCTCATGTTTCACTTTACACTTGCTTAGATGTTTGTTGTCCATTTTTTCAGAGGGGAGAGAGAAACTTCTGAAGCTCTTTGTAATTCCTGTTTGTTTTAACCACCTTAAATATTTGGTGTCATTTAGTCCTACTTGATGCTCTCTGTTTTTTCAGTTACTAATTGATAAGAGGACCTCCCATCTTATTTCATGACTTCTAAATTTCTTCAGATATTTATTGGTATTCTCAAAAAGAACTCTAAAGGATAGTGCAACAGCACTTAGCTTTGTGGAAACCACGCTGATTCCTTTTCTGCAGGGCTTGTCCTTCTATATGTCCAGCACTTCTATCGGAATGCTTTAACTATTTTACCCAGATTAGATGGTAATTTGACCTGATAATCTTCTGGACCCCTCTGGATCCCTGTTTAATAATTGGTGTTACATTGGCCATTCTGCAGACCTTTGGGGCAGAACCTGTTCCTAAGGACAAATTAGATGCCGCACATGCCACCGGCCTCTGAATTTACCACCTATGACTCAATCCAAAATGCATCACCAAGTAAAAGGACAAAAAGAGCCATGCTTTGTACACAATTTGTATATGCTAATTTATATGTATGGGTGAAAATGTATAAATAATTATTTAATTTAATTAGAAATCTCAACATAGCATTGAGGACTATAAACAGGGTGCCTATAAGCATTGGGTGCTTACCTGTTCATCCAGCTTCCCAAGTTCTAGTTGCTGATGGACGATAGCTCATCTGAGTCTTTCTCATTAAACTATAATTGGATAGGACAGCCCTTCAAACAGATGTATGTCCTCTGTCATGGTGGACACATGGCTGTCCTATGGCTCCAAGTGCCACAGTTCCCTACCCCTATCTTAATCAGAAATGCTAGAAATGGGAGCTCTATGTCAGGCACGCAATGTATTCATGTGCTCTAATAGAAAGTTATGGGACCTCCATAAAATATAGGCTGTGTTCCCTGGCAAGAAAGTCCCATGGAAGGCCTGAACTGGCAGCTGCAAAACAGAGTATACTCTTCGCAGCCAGTGGGAATGCTTAATATCTCTCAAGTTACAGGCAGAGTACTGGAGTTAGAAAAGTTCTGGATTGACTTCTTGTGGTTGTTTTAACCACAGTCCATTCCATCTGGGATTAGAGTGTGCCCAATTTAGAATCAGGCACCTGCTTTGTCATCCTACTGATAGCAATTTGGAAATGATTTCCCTGGAAAATTAGCAGAGCTGTTGACAACCATTGTTTGGACTAGCTTTTCTGGTAAGGGAGCATCAAGTAAGCAATTTATTATTTATTTGTGTGTGTGCTTTATTAAACTTTACACTATCAACAAGGCATTAGTTGAAACTGTACATGTGAACGCTCATATTTTCTATTTTTAGATTTCATTCTTTAAATTATCTCTACATTGTCTTAGCTTTCTGAATATTGCAAGAAATGAATAAAATTAGTTAAACATGAAAAACCCCACCCCAAAACACACATCTGTATGATGATGCACATTTTAATATGTGCAGTAAGTGTAGTCTTTTTGTTTTCTTTCTCCAGCTCTCTCATGTTTTCAATTAAAGTTTTCAAGGTGTTAATGTTACTGTTGATTATTTTCATACACAGAATGTATGTAGGGTGGTGCTTAACATGAAATGCATTCAGAAGTAAATTCTTGTATTTGACCTTCATAATATAATTACATTTGTATAGCCAGGATTAATGAGCCAATTATTTTTGACAAGATAAGAGGCACATTATGCTGTTTGCTTTTCTTTGCTCTTCTGTATTTCTAACAAATGAGACACATCTTCACTACTACTTTTGAGTCTGATTAGCTTATATATCAATAATCTATTCTCAATGAATTAGTAACAATTTGGGATCTTTCTCTAACACTGTGAAGAAGAGGGGAAATGGGGAAAAAACCCACATTATCGCTTGCCAGGTTTATTTCTTTATTTATTTCTATACCTCCCAAAAGCTGGGACTCTCAAGGTAGTTCACAGATAAGGATAGGCTTGTTAGTGAATCCTTGATATAAGGGGAGCTCAGTGATTTGCCGTCATATTGTGCCCATGCCAGCACTGTACCACTATCGCACCAGCAAGACCTTGCCATGAATGACACATTTCCCAGTTCTGTGAGTAAAAATGAGCGAAGCTGGGTGGTGTTGCAAAAGAGGTGATGTAAGGCAAAATACACCCATTGAGCTTAAGCCCAGCATGATTATCCTGATATCTTTTTTCTCAGCCTTCAAAGCTACAATTCTATATAAGATGGCAAGTAATTATACAGCCAGTTATGGTGCACACATATACAAGCCCCAACCAGATAATAGGGATTATGGCATGAAGCAATAAATAATGTATTCAGTAATATAGGAAATGGTGTATAGCAACTTGTCATTCTCCAGATGTTAGTTAAATTGTTGCAAGTTCTAGGCAAAAACATCTGGAGGGTACAAGTTGACCAAACTTACAGCACACAGGGGGAGTCTTTGGTAGGTAGGATCTTTAATGACACCTGGGCTAATGCCAAAGTAGAAAGGGCTTATTGTTTCTTTAGAACCTAAGGTTTCTCCATAGCCAGATACCAGAGATTTCCCAACTCTGGGAGCCTCTTCAGTATTTTGATGCTATGCAGTCAAGCTCACAACAGCACTGACCCACCACTAGGCAGAATGAAGCGACTGCTTTGGTCAGCAGCTTCTGGTAGAGGCAGCAGGGCCAACCTCCTGAACTCCCCACCTTCCCCCTTTCTTGGAAAATAAGGAGTTGCATGCCTTTCATTTGATTCATCAGCTGTGGTGGACAAGAACATCATCCCATTACCAGTGGTGAAATAAGATCCAGCTGCTGCTCCAGTCAGTTTCTGCATGTAAACTCAGCAGTGGATATTATCTTGTCTTTCACTTCTGGTAGCAAAATACCTTGGGCTGGCCCTGACACGGAGGTGTGGATCAAATATTTGTGAGCAATTAGAAATTTTACAAGTGACAAAGAAAGCATGACCTGCATCTATCAGTAGAAGTGCTTTTTCTTGCCCTCTGTGGGTTTTTGGCCTAATGGCACTATCTCCTGAGAAATACACAGCAATATTTTACAAACGTCATTTTAACTGTTAATACTATTTATTTATTTTATTCTTCGGCCAGGGCGACTTATTTTATTTTATATTGTTAACTTGTTTTATATTTTATTGTATTATATTTTAATTGATATCTTTGTGAGCCGCCCCGAGGCTTCGGCAAATGGGGCGGCATAGAAATTTTCTAAATAAATAAATAAAATAAATATTGATTTGTCACCCTTCCCCATTCTTTGGATTGGAAAAGAAGGTAATCTCACTTGACTTTATGATGCTGTGAAGAAAAGTGGCATGATGTCTAAACAGCAGTTGCAAGATAGATCTGTATTTGGTCTGCTATCACCCTTTGCCATTATCACATTGGTCCTTTTATCTTGAATCAGGAACAACATTTTCTTCCAATTTTCCCATTTAGAACCACATCTGACAAATAAAGCTGGCCACTGTAGGGTTATTTCCCTGCTATATAAATTGCTGAGTTCCAATTCTTGTAGAAAAATATGGAATGGAGATGTACAGACAGATTTAGAACAAGAGAATGGAGCAGAATATGGACTTCTGGACTTCTCAAATCTTCAGTCTTGAATATCAGATAGGGAACTTAATATCAAGGTGGTAACACACCATAATGTTTCATTTATGGTCAAGTATTACTGGAAAAGAAGTGGCAAAACTGCATCATATATTATTAATTATTACTGATAATGTTTGGAGATATTGGGCAACGATACTAAGTTTCACTGAATGTAATGGGACTTACTTCTAAGTAGACATGGAATTGCACAGTGAGTCTGCAACTCTATGACCACTTGCCTGGAATTAAAACTAACTGAACTCAATGGGACTAGTAAATGTATATAAGGTAGTAGCGTAAGAAACCTGGAGGCTATTGCACTTTGATCCTACAGTCTTGTAGTATGTTATAAACAAAAAGCAATTCTGCGTATTCGAATGGAGCTGATTGGCCTTCTTTTAATCAGCATAACATTCCAAACATTCTGAATTCCAGAGAAGTCAACCTATTGTCCAGTGATGGAATACCAAGATATGGAGAAAGCCTCAGCTATTGGGTGGAATAAAAATGAAATATATAAATATACCTTTTATGATGATTTTGTATATATTTGTCTTCCTCACTTTTTGCCACTCCCTTTTCCCTAAATATACACCTTTTAAATATTTGATCATTTGGTACCATTGTTTCAGAGGGAATTTTCATTAAACTCTTCCCTATTTGAAAGACTTCATGGCTACAGAGCTAACAATCAGTGTTGTTAGAATTTTAAAAAGGTATCTTTAGTTATGCTTTAAGATCCAAAGCACTTTTCTTATTATGCTTTTCTAAGGCTGAGCTGAAGGGATGAGTCCTTGACAGAGAAATTCCCAAACGAAGGTGCATCAAGAGGTTCATCTTGACCAATGCCAGCCTTATTCCAGGGGAATATTTGTGCAGAAGGGCTTGTAAATTTGAGGAATCCATCAGTTCATAAAAACAATATAATAACATATCACAAAATCTCTCCCAAGTACATTTCTTTAAAAAAAAAAAAACAATAATAACAGCTAAAACAACATACAGTGAATAGTAGCCCCATAAAACAGTCGGGATGGTAATCCGCACATTTTTATCTTTAAAAGCATGAACAAACAGGACTGTCTTAACCTGGCACATAAAGGATGACAAGGTTGGCACCAGGTGTGCCTCACCGGAGAGGTCATTCCATAGATGGGAACCCACAACTGAGAAAGTTCTCCCTTTTGTTGCTTCTCGCTAAGCCTCCCTCAGCATTGACACTTGACGGAAGGCCATGGGGGGCTTGAGCATAGTGCCCAGGTAGATATCTGCATGGATTTCTGAGCAGGGATAGAAGACAGAAGGCATCTTTTGCCTCTACTTCCATGCAAAAGAGAGAAACGGGGGAGAGCATTTTCAAATTGGGCCACTAAACGTGCAGAGCAGTAGGGAGGAAATGCAGGAACAGCTACCATAGAGAATGTGATTCAGAAAACAATCCTAAATTGAATACTATATAAGAATTGTGAACAGCAGGAACATGTGGCCAGCTATGATCATGATTTCTTAACTTTACAAGCATTCTCTGACACATGCATCAAGCAGCAAATAAAGAACGAAAAAAGTAGACAGTTTGTGCCAACTTACAGGCAACCGTTCTGCATTTCATGTGCTCCACGAACTAGAAAATGAAAGTCACATTGTGTGCTGTGTAACAAGCTCATGCATTATTAACTGCCAGACCCTAACTCTTTCCATGGCCCTAACTTGTCAAATGGAGGACATTTGTGGGTAGTTTTTGTAAAGGCTGCATATTCATTCTTTTCCCTCCCCCAATCCCTCAGCGTCACAGGCAAAACTTCTATATCACCCAAATTTCATTCATTTTCTGTCTCTTATAGCTAAATCACAGAAAGATTTAACTGCAGCAGGGCTTGCCATTGATCCTATGAATGCTTAAAAATATAGTCCAGCAACCTACCAGGAAACTTGGTAGGTACCATTTAGTACTAGGATCATTATGTCTTAGGTATAAGGAAAATGTTTGCTACACATTATAATAGAGTGGGAGGGATGAGAAAGGAAAGGGAGTCCACTTATTACTTGCTGAATCACCACAGATTTGCTTACTTGTCTTGTGTTTCAGACAGTTATATAAAGGTGCCAATTTGTGGCAACTTTCTCCATCACCTTAAGCATCTTCAGCTGGGGCTAGATCTGTCATTCAACCAGTGTTAATGCCTCTTGCAGAATGTGACTTCTCTGTGTGTCCTCTTCTCTACCATGTGCCCTGCTCTCCTGCCCACATGCACCCTCCAAATCTGTTCCAAAGGACCTCATTTTGTGACTCAGCAAAATGCCACAACACCCCTGACACTTTGAATCAGATTTGGAGGCCATGTGTGGGGAAAAGGATGCAGAGTGGAGAAGAAGACCTGGACCTTCCCTTCTGGATGTTCTTTTCTGCAACATTGCTGGCAAAACGATGGCTCTGAACCCTGTCCTGGATGTTATGCAGGTAATTCCTGCCATCAATAGAACAGAATCCATTGGCAGAATAGAGACAGGAATGTTTCCTTTTCCCCGCCTTCTGCAGCCTTATTACTCTTAAAATATGTTCTGGATGGTGGGAGAACCCTCCAGAGCAGATTTTGGAGAACACTGTGGAAGAAAAGATTGCAAAAGATCCATTTTGCAAGTAGGAGTCCACTTGCACTGAGTTGGATGTTGTCCATGGTGCTATCGGAAAACATTTATCTGTTTATTTGATTTTTAGCCCACCTCATTACCACATGGCTCCCTGAGTGGGTTACAGACAAACATATATAATCAGTATATATAAAAACCACATAAGACATTGAAAAAACAATCTTCAACTCTTTATCATAATAAAAACAAATAAAAGCACACCCACATTGAGTCCTAACCGAACCTACAATTACATAAAAGGCACAAACACATTCTGTATTAAAATGTAACTACCATTAAATCCAATCTAACAATTAAAATACCGGCAAAATAAAAAGGCCTTTGCTTGGTGCCAAAAAGAGTACAAAGAGGGCTCCAGGTGAACCTCTCTGGGGAGCTTATTCCAACATTGTGGTGCCACATCTGAGAAGACCGTTCTTCTTGTAGCCACCTTCCTTATTTCTTGAGGAGGGGTATCCTTGAGAAGGGCCTCAGGTGATGATCAAATGAGCCAGATAGGTTCATATGACATGAGGCACTCCTTTAAATACCCTGGGCCCAAGCCATTTAGGGCTTTAGACACTAATGTTAACACCTTTACTAAGGCAAAGAGTCATGCACATTTCCTTCCCATGCTTAATTTATCTGCACTTTGTGCTCCTATCCATTACTTAGCCTGTTTCTTTGGAACTGTGCATCAGAGCCATGCTGCACATCAGGGCTGAGGGATATGGGGCCTTCCAGACCTTGTTGGATGTGGCTCCCAATCAGCACCAGCCAGTAAGGCAGAATATGAGCAGCTGAACATGATCAGGCAATATTCACACCAAGAACTTTTCTACATAAGGTGTTAATCAGTAGTATCTACTATCAGTTTTGTTGCAGGAATGAAAGCCAATGAAATACCTGAAAGTTTCCCTTTCTGCTGTTCCATGACATAACCTCGACGGGGCACTGTGATGCAGCGGAAAAGCACATCTACACAAGTGGACAAAACCGCTTCCTTTTCTTTCATAGTGAAAGACATCATTGTCCACCACCAGCACCATCATTCTCCTCACTGAAATTACCCATGAGGAGAAAAGCAAAAGTGACGGGTGACAACATGACTTAAGGAATCCATAAGCCACTGTGTGTAAGGAATGAAAAGTACATAATAAATGTCTCGTGCAGGAAAGTCCTGGCCACGAATATAGTGCCGCACTGTCAATGCTGTCAAGTGCGTTGCAATGGGGTCACAATAGCCCACAGTGATTCAATATTGTATGAAAATGCTGATTAGGCCGAAACTGAATCATACAGATACCCAGAAACAAAGAAATCTGGTTCATTTGTAACTGATTACCCAAACTGTGGCCATCTTACTTTAAGTTTTCAAATTGTTTGCTCTGCTTTTAGCAGAATTTGCTTTAGGTTTCAAGAGACCCTTCAGCTAGCCTAAGACGTAAATTGAAACTTCTTTGAAAGCACTTCTTTGCAGTCAAGCTACTTTGACAGCTTTGCAAATATTTCTTGGAAATAAAATTAATTGTCCTAATCAGATTTGCTTAGCCATAGGCTTATAAGGCATTTTAAAAGAATGGGTTTGATGCAAACTAGGTCATATTTTGAGTAGCACAACTACAATCAATCTTAGGTTTCAATGGGTCTGCGCTAACTGCAACTAAGCCCAGCTTCAAAATGAGACTTGAATTGATGGTTGCCATGGGAGATATTACATAACTCTGAATCAGTTTCATAATTATAAAGTTGGACAAGTTATTACCAAAGGGTGCATCCCTTTCTGCTGATATATATAACTGATGTATTTATGTGCTACCATTCCTTCATTATGGAACGAAAGACTTTTGCATGGGACCAGACCATGACCAGCTTCACTTCAGGAAGGTTGCTACATCACACCTTGCCCTGCAGTTGTCCGTACTGTTGTATTCATGGATATGGCCCACTATGTCTGCCTGAAAATTCCATCCATGGTTAAGCAAAGAGCTTCTGCAAAGTTCTGCACAAACAAAATAGCATCTCTTAATTTGTGGGGGTCACTTTTCCCATGCAGTGTTTTGCCACTGGGTCAGAAACAACCCTTCTGTTGTTGACTTCCTGCTAGCAGAAGGACACTTTTGGATCCAAGCCATAATCTTTTTTTCCCCTCTTTTATACAGAGATTTGACTGATGTCTATTTGTCCTGCAAAGACTCAGCTCTCAAATCCCTTATCAGGAAAACCTAAGAATTTATTTAATTCCAAAGAAAAGCCTTCCAACGGCCTGAGAAATCCTTTTTGTTCCAAACTAATCAGTTTTTGCTTTGTGCACAGAAATAAAATACTTTGTCAAGTTCTCAGTAGAAATCCTTTTAACTATCATTGGGTGTGGGAGATGTTTAGACAGACAATGCTGATTTCCCTCAGACAGGCAAAATTTTACTTTGTCAAATTATATCCCTCCAAAAACCTTTAAAGCTGCCTTAAAAATCCATTTCGTGCAAAACAATGATCATGCATCAGCTCAGAGTGATTGTGCAGTAGTGACTTAGCCTGGGAAATGGCAGCAAAATGTCAGCTGAAATGAAAGACTCACAGCCCTGGGCTTATCAGAGAAAGTGTGGATGATTCATGTAGCATCATAAATAAATAACTGGGGCTGTGTGAAGGCAGCCTTAACAGCATTGGTTCTTTTTCCACCACCAGTTCATTCCAAAGCACCTGTAATCGGAGCTTTATTTGGTGACAGCAACATGCAGAAAGATAAGGAATTCTGTTGTTAACACTCATATTTCAAGGTCACCAAATGTTGAATCCCTTAAGTGAACAAGAAAAAAAAGCAATCTGATAGAATGTACATTAATGTATCATCCCAATATGGATAGTTCTGAAGAAAATGGACTCAGATCTGGAAAAACTGGATGACTGTTAAGTGTAGGAAACTCAGGTGTAATCACACCAGTGAAAGAAACATATGCTAAAGTTTTTTTGCTGGTTTTGTATGCTTCTCTGCCTGAGCCTTTTTGCTACCACCCACAATCATGAATTACTAAATTAAATGTGGGCTTGTATCTATCCCATATTTATGCTGAAGTTTTCTGTTAGTTTTCTGATGTGTTATCCCAAGTTTTTTGCCAACCACCAGGAGTTTACATTTAGGCATAGTTTGATAAATGCCAAAACTCCATATTTGCATATCTCCTCCAAGATTATGTTAATAGCACAAAATTTTGGCCCATGTGTAGGGAAGACAGGAGAATGTAGCTTTAAAAAATGATTTGAAAGGTCCCTTCGTAAGGAAGAGTCATTTTCATATTTTTACGTAGGTGGCACAAAATAGTGCACAATTGGCATATGATTTTGATGAATGTTCAGAGGAAATGTGATAATTATTAAGAGGAAATGTGATAATGATGTGCCCATCTTTAATTATTCATCAGATCCTACCTAAGAATATGTCACTTCCCCACGTTTGGTGGTGGCATGAAACAGTTTACAGATTAGATTCACAGAAATCTGAACTTAGATTAAAGCTATAGTGGATTTCCACAACATCCCGAATTGCTATAACTTTTCAGCTTAACCTGAACAGTATTCTCTGAAGAGAGAATTCTATACAAGTTTCCTTCCACAGTTTTCACCTGCCTCACTCCTGAATGCAGGTATACTCAAAGGGGCCTTGGGTGAAGTATTTAGAGCATTATAAGCAGTGGTTGGAGAGGCAGGTATTCCTTCAGTGACCTTGGTCCCAAGAACTCATGAGAGATGTTTCCACCCACTGACTATATGCAATCTTTTTACTATAGCTAAGTTTGTTATGGATGTGATTTAGCCTTCTTTAAGGAATCTCATTAAGATCCTTCCCTGGCCTTATAGACAGAAATCCATATCTACAGAAATCATACTTGAATTACTTGTTTAATGAAAGTAAGGATCTCCTAAATTAAAATTTACATTAAATACATATTGCATGTTTTGTTATATTAAGTACATAGCACCTACTAACACTATACTGTGCATAATGTATATCTGGTATTATAAATAATTAACAGAGAGAAATATACCATGAAGAAGATAGAAAAACAGAAAAGTGATGTCAAGATTGATATTTTAATATCAATTTTTATTATTCCATTTCAAAATATTAAAATTCCCATATTACTATAAAGCAAAGTCTACTTCTTGCTGAAGTAGAATACAAAGAATGGTCCTAAAATAGTGGGAAAGTGGACTATATGGTTGTCCTTTCATTTCTGCATTGTCTCTATTGGTTATCTTATGCATTTTGTATGTCCTAGTAGAAAATGTGTATTTTGTGTGTTGGCCATTGGCAGCAGTCTGGAGTATGCCAGAGGCTGGGAACTGGGAGTTCAGCCTGAACATCATCCAGGATCAGAAGGTAAGTGAGAAGGCAAATCAAAAGTGAGGATGAAAACAGAACCAGAAATACAACTCAGGTTGATCTTGTTGCTAAACCAAAGCTTCCATTGAGCCAGGAAGTCCTTCCTGCTCAGAAAGATGACCTGGCCAGGCCAGGCAGAGTCAACCTAGAAGGTCTGTCACTGTAATAACATGGCCAGCCAGATAAGACAATTCCTATAACTTCATCTATCTTTATTGTCCAAAGGTGCCCAAATACCGAAGTAATGCAGGAGTGCCTTTCAGATGTCTGAACTCATCATCATGTGCAGTGCAGACAGCAAATGGTCATGGATTATAGGACTTGCAGTAATAAAACATCAGGAGGCTATTTCAAAATCTGGGGTGTACTGGACAGCAAAACTATAGTATTTGTGACAGTGAAAGGAGATACTAACTCACAAGATTTCCAACAATGGCTTAGCCTTGTGGCATTGATATTCCCAACTTTGGCACTCTCTTTTATACTTCTGCATTCTTTTAGACCAGGCGTGCTCAAACTTTTTGAATAGGGGGCCAGTTGAAAGGTGCCAGGGATGGGTGCGGGCCACTAAGGTGGTGTGGGTGGGTGGCACAGGCTGGGCCGGGGGGGGGGGGGCGCGTGTGCGCGCACAGAAAGGCAGGAGCATGCATGCGCAGAGACCATTTTTTCACAACGAGCCTAAAACGATCTCCTAGCAAGCAAGCCGGCGCCTCAGGGCCAGCTTGCTCATAAGGAGACCGTTTTGGACTCGCTCGGAGAAAAGGATCTCCCGGCAAGGCACCGGCTTGCTCGCGAGGAGATCATTTTCTCGGAGGGAGTCTAAAGCAATCTCCTTGCGAGCAAGTTGGCACCTCGCCGTGCACGCATGCATGTGTGCACACGCGTGGCGAGCTATGGCGGGCCGGATCAATGGGCATTGTGGGCCGGATCCAGCCCGCCGGCCATAGTTTGAGGACCCGTGTTTTAGACTCTGCCAATCCCATTGCACAAGCTGCTCCTCACTTCCAGATGCAAAATGAACAGAACTGCTAGTTTCCAGAAGGAACCAAATTGCATGCAGAATTTGGGTTCCTTCATGTCAATGGGCAGCACTAGATATTGCCTTTCTTTTTCCACACCACATTGCAAAATAGTAATTTAGAATTTGATATAAGGTTTCTTATGCTTCCCTTTTGAACATTCTCTGCACATTCATGTCCTTAAGTTAGAATTGGATTTGTGCATAATATAGACATTCTTAAAATTAAAACTATAAGCTCCTTTAAATTTATCCACCGATAATTGCTTCATTGCTTTACATTTTTTGCTACTTACGATGTTCTCCCATTGTGGATGTCCAAGGACCACAAGCACAAAGCCTGATTTGTTATCCAAAGAGTTCTGCTTATTGAGTGACTGATAAGAGAAACTAAATGAATGAATGCATCAATAAATAAACCCCCTCAGACACAAAGCTTGTGTGTGCACATGTGCATACACAAAAGAATTTTATTGCATAGCCACTGTTCTTGCACACAGTGTTTACAGTTAGCTTCCATAGTCAGCATTTTTGTAACTATTATATTATTTCTGTCTGTCTGCTCCTAGAAAAATAACTGTGAATCTTGTATGAACAAAAGGATTTCAAGCATATTGATCTAACTGGAGGAGCAAGGAAGAAGCATCAGAGTGGAACCTAATTGTCTCTTTCTGACTACAGACACTTTAGGTACTTTCTACAATGCTGTTGTATTATGTTCTCTAGCTGAAACATTACAGGCACAGTGGGAAGGAGGAGACCTTGGGACTTGGACAATTTGCCTACATTTAGCTCTATTAATATCATTAAGCAGGAAAATCAGTGACACGGCGGCTAAAAGCTGGAGATGAACTAACCAGCACTTTATCTTCTGTTGCCAAGGACTACATGATGAACTCTGCTGTGACCTAAATTTATTACAGAATAGTGCTCACTGCTGTACCAGGCACTCTGCTGCAATTACACCACATTAAGCAAAGAAGCAAATCTCAAGGGGAAATTCTGTCCTTTTAATCAAGAAGCAGAAAACTTCCAAGTGGACAAAAATAAAATAAAAGCCCAGTATATTTCCAGTTAGTGTGCACAGTCATATCAAGCAGCAGTTGAGTTATAGGCTAGATGCATGACCATGATTATAGAATTTGTCCATTTCATCTTCTCAAGTAATTTTGAGTTCAGTCCCATCTAACCTGCATTATGTTCTTCTCCCTTTCCAACTTTATTAAGAGCTGTGGCTAATTTCATATATAATTGGCAAGGACTTGGCTTTATGCATAGTGGGCTGTTTGAAGAATCACAGAACAACCAAAAAGGTAGCTGAAGTCCAGCTGAAGAAATGCCAAATACTTTGGAAGATCCAGTCTACCAGTTGAATGGCTCTTCTACCCTGAAGTCTTCACAGTGTGGTAGCTTAGTTGTACCATGGTTGTATTCCTGCTGGCAGTAGGTCCCAGAATAGTACATTTCATGGATGTCTGGGCAAAACTTTTGCAGCTTCCCTCTTACCCCCATTATTTCCAAAAGGATGAAGGACCACATAAGCCCAAGAGCAATCAAACTTGGTTTACCTCCAACTGGTGACAATGGGAGGAAAACAGAATGAAAAGTTTGTGCTAGAGCTAGGAGAACCCATTGCCCCACTTTGGCCATACTGAGATGGCAGTTATAGGAGAGGGCATTAGCTCCACCATAGGATAGCTTTTCCTCCAGTTCTCTAGGATTGGTCTCATCCCCTCCACCCCAACCTCTCTTTGTTGACTAGGAAGGTGTCCACAGAGACTGTAATTACATTCTGCTGGTCACAGTACTCTCTCCTTCCTTTTATGGCTATTCTGATTGTGAAAACCATTATAACTACATTACACTAAGCAAAGTTACTGTACCTCTTCAGTGGTCAACATGGTACAAAGGAAGAGGAGACAGCCCACATGTCCCTGTGTCACCTCCAGACTTTCAGTTTTGCTGAATTTTAGTTTTCTGTAGTTCCAATTCAAGTCAATGTTTTGTTTAGTCAAAACTGAGGTCCCATTGATTTCAGTGGGAACTGAGTACAACAGAAGCTCTGTTTAGCTTCAGTAGGGTATGTAATGGATTGCTTCCATAAAGGAAGCCACAGCATTAAGTTTGTAAGAGTTGATCAGGACTGTCAAGAACAAGTAATTTTGGACAGCATTCATTCATACGGTCATCATAAGCTGGATGACTTGACAGTGCATAATAATGACAACAGTGCTGTACTGAAACTGCTACTTGTATGCAAAGACCTAGAAATTGCATTCCTTTTCAGACCTTGCTACTCAATGAAGTTTCACAGAGAATGCACTAGAATGTATGGGTGGGGCCAGCTTGTGCAACCTGAAACCCTGCTCCTGCAGTGCCATACCTTCTGAGAAGGAATTGGAATCAAGGAAATTAGAGAAACTTTAGGCATCAAGCCAGGTGGTACCTAGAAGAGTAATTCATTATAAAAACAATAAGTGACAAACACCAGTGAGGCAAGGATAACTTCGAGGAACTTGTCTATAAAATAGCTAATGCAAGAGATTGCAAAGAATGATGTAGTTCTAGTTAAAATGGAAGCCAGTTCCTTTTTTATGGGACAGTAACAAAAAAGCACTCCATCAGATTGTTTTTAAAAGGTTAGTTTAATTTTCCTATCACTATGTTTGCTTGTTCTGCAAAAGATTAACTGTTTGGGACTTATCAAAAAAAGGGAGCCAAGTGCCTGCATTTTAAAGACAGAGGGCACAATCCTAGGGTCTCCAAAGGACATTCCAGGGACCATGGAATTTTTCAGAATCCCTCCTCTAACCCCAGAAGAGAAAATTCAGACAGGAATTTCCTTCCCACTTTCAGCCTTTGCGTCAGTTGAAATTACAGCTTCTGCTTAGGTGTGAATTCAAATAAGGAGAAAGAAGTAGAACTGGGAAGTGCCAAAGCTACATATTTATTTATTTTATTATTTTATTAAAACATTTCTATGCCGCCCCATTCGCCGAAGGCTCGGGGCGGCTCACAACACAAAGTTAAAATACAAGAAATAACAATATAAAAATATAAAATAAGTCGCCCTACATAGAACCCTAAAGTGTCCCAGCTCCTGTCCCCATCTCTATAACCTCTCTGCATCTAGTGAAAAAAGGAACTGGAAAGGAAAGCCAGAGAGGCAATAGGTATGTCCACCAGTCTTTCTACTCTAAGTGTCTGCAGAACGCCCCCTTTGGTAAGCATAGGGTCATCCTCTAAGAAACCTAAGTATCAACCTGTTCCTCATATTCCAGTGTTTCCTTGAGAACACTGCAGTGATTACAAACAAAGGTCTGGTTTACAGTTTCAGGAGTATGAGGCTGACATGACAGAGCAGCTTGTAATCAGTGGTTTGGGAAAGGTTTGTTTATAACTAGTTTCCATGTCATGGCATTGCATCATTTGTGAACTATGAGTTGTTGCTAATGGCTTGTGTGGAGTGAGCAAGTCTCACTGGCTTCTTCTACAGCAGCTGGGTAGAGCTCCACAACCCAGGGACACTCCATCTCTGGACTGGTTCTTATGAGGTCTGTACCTGGCATTGCAAACAACTCATAATGCTGATTTGTATGCCACAATAAAGAACCCAGGGATGATGCATCACTCAGAAGGGACGGGCAGGCAGCCAGGACCCTTTATACTCACAGGCTCCCATTCATTCAGGACTACTCATGGATTAAATAACTTTCAAAAGAACTGTGGTTTCTGGTTTCTGGTTTTGTTTAAGTGTGCTCTGCATCCTAGAATTATAATAACTACTCCTATTTCATTGCTTGATGGTTTCCTTTCGGCAGCTGTTATTCCCCTGTTGTTACTATCTAATGTGCTTTCATGGTTATTTGTGTGAGTACCAAACTTTATAAATGATGTAGACATAATCAAGCATCTACAACAGCCTACACACAGGGAAAAAATCAACACGGTGCAGAAGGGGAAAATCCAAGGGTGTACTTTACCTCTCCATTTTGGATGTAATCTATCAAGCACTGCTCTGGTAGAGGCCCCACTCATATCAATGGTCCTTTGGGAATAGCATTGCTTGGTGGATTGTGCTTGGTAATTCACTGCATAATTGTCTGGCTACTAGACTCTGGAGAACAGTGTTTGAGTGATGTAAATGACAGTGTCTCATATATTGACGACTTCCTGCAAGCATCGAAGATCACAGCAGATTCTCCTCTTCTGCCAGATCTTCAGGCTATCCAGGAACTGCTTTTTATGTTTATGTCTGTGTTTTTCTTGTCATTGTACTTAGGCTTTATTTAAACTGGGACCCTGCAAAACACAGATTCTGTCCTTTGTACCCTTCCGAATAGTATGCCAGGAACAAAATATATACCTAGCAGTTATGGCTTTCCCACATTCTTATTTTAGAATGGAATTGGGATTCTAGTGTGAGAGGTGGGGGACTTTTTCTTCTCTCCTCTCATATGGGAGATATAGAGGAGGAATAAGGTGGGCTGCCTTACCTGCAGCTATCTGTACTAAGCAGGGGTTGTATTTGATGATCCCGTTCAACTATGTCAAATTATATGGATGGCATTGATTGCCGGTTAGGTATTCTAATGTGGAATGGAAGCTTCAGTTGCACAGAATTCATGTGTCTACCAGGGAACAGAATACCTCGGTCTTTGGTCCACTGCTCTGCCATTGACAAGCATCCAGATCAATAGCAGTGATGAACCTGGAATTAGCCACAGCATAATATTCCATATCATTTCTTTATTTCTATACCACCCAAAAGCCAACATTCTTTTGGAGTGCAACAGATGACAACATACTATCTAAAACTACAAATAATCATAAAGCATAATAAAATTTCACTAATTTTTAAAACCAGATTGTAACAACTTAAGGAAGAAAAGCCCCTACTGCTACACCTGCTACGACCCAACAGACAACACATGCATATTGCTTAAATAATACATCTGTGAAGGGCATAAAACTTGACAGTTGCAATTTCACAGATAAATAAGATATATTTAAATAAAAGAAGACACATTTAATAGTTGAGTGTAGTAGACTTTTCCTGGCAACAATTAATGTCTTTCAAGGAATTGTATTTTAATAAGTAAAATATCATTTATTTACAAATTTCTACTTAATCTGACAGATAACAGTTTTGGGTTATTACATCTATGAACTCAAATTATCTAATCCAAATATCAAAGTTCAGTTACAATCAGCTGTTAACTTCAAATCTACATTGCATGCATAAGTACAATATTTACACCCTATCCACTTCTCTGGAATCCTTTGCAGAAAATGCCTTTTGTTTAGTTAAAGCTCTGAGTCCATCTGGGTATTCAGCAATCAGAAAACCTGCCAGTTTAAGAGTAGAGTTAAGGCTATTTCATGTTGGCTAAAGGTCCACAAAAACAGGAAATCAGAAGTTTAGGGCAATGCCTTACCACCTGTGTGCCAGGATGGGGAATCAGGTGGTGCAATGTCACCAAATGTGCTTGCCTGCAACTTGCTCCCCTCAAAGTACGCCCACTTTCCTTGGTCTTTCAGGCCCAAACCCAGATGTGTGTTGCGGGGGAGGGTTGCTTGAATAAGCAAATTGACCTGGGCCTCCATTGCTTTATAAAGCAGTTCAACCTTACTGTATTGCTTGATATTGCTAGAGCCGGACTCTGCGTGGGACTGCCCTGGAAGACAGTTCAGAAACTGCAGCTACTGCAGAATTCAGTAGCCAACTTGATAACTGGGACCTGGAAGTCTGAACATACAGAAGTCTGGCCACCCTACATTGCCTGCCTGTATACTTCTAGTCCCAATTCAAGGTGCTGGTCTTACGCTATAAAGCTTGGGACCACAATCCCTGTTGGATCACCTCTTCCTCTGGGTGCCAATCCCTTGAGAGAGCCAGAGAGGGGCAACAAGTGGGGGTGGCCTTTTCCATGGTGGCCCCCATCTTTGGAACATCCTCCTTGCTGGGGCCCACCAGATTATGTCAACCCTCTTTGCAAAGACCTTTAATGACCATCCTAGTCATTCAGGAGCCTGATACAATTAGCCAGGCGCCTTTCTTTTATTCATGACTGGGTCTTTTAAATTGACTTTACGTTATTTTAAATTAATTTTAGTTATGTTGTATTTTATTGTTTTTACACTTTGTTGTAAACCTTCCAGAGAGCTTCAGCTATGGGCAGTATAGAAATGAAATAAATAAACAAATAAATAATGCATCTTCCTGTGAGCCACTTTATGCTTCTTTATTGCTTGTAAGTTAGCACAATTAGTGACATTGCACAGCCTTTTTACTGATCATAGGGAATGCCTGTTAAGTATCAGCCCAAGCTTCCAATTTCTCAGCTTTGTAAAGTTTGCAACAGTATGACATAGCTTTAACTATGGTGTTAGCAGCAAAGGTGGGGTGGAGTTTAATAATTGAATTTCCCTGGTTTGTAAAAAGGAGCTTTATTATTACACTGCGCGCTCTCTCCCCCCCCCCACTCTCTCTCTCTCTCACACACACACACACATTGTTAACTGAGTAGAGATATACAAATATGTACCTGTAGGGCAGATGTGTGAAGAGATGTCCTGCATGTCCAGATTGGCATACTTCAGAGCCTGCATGGGATTCCGGCAGGACTCCAGGATTTCTGCCTTTCTTCATTGGTGATCTGCCAATCAGTAAGCATGATTTCCTGAGGTTTCAAAATTACCTCACTCTTATCTCATTTGACAGTTCCTTGTTACTTCTCTTTTACTGTGATAATGCTGACAGGAGCAATAAAATTCGGAGCACTGGACTACTGGCAGAGTTCTAGCTTCAGAGTGAAACTGAGCATGCCTGACATATGTTTGCCAAAAGTTGCTGTCACAGGCTTTCATGAAGCAGAAAAACTTTGAGATCTTTCAAACTACTGCTCAGAATTTAACCAAACCAATAAAAGGCGCACTGTCTAGGCAAGCCTAAATAAGGCACATCAGCAGTTTCCTCCAGAATTTGAAAGAAACATATGCTATACCACACCAGAGCTTAAGCACAAAGCAAATAAACATGCTGTATGTATAGAATCTGTTTTGGATTGGTTGAATGATTGTTGATGTCATCAGGTATCACAGATGTCAAGTTCTGGGTTATACAAGGGCAATTTTATAACCAGTAGAAGGTTGAGTCTTATAATTGTTTCATTTTTGCAATTCAGCTTAACTGAAGGCACACTCCTGTGTTGTATCTTCAGCAGTAAACATCTAATATAAAAGAAGCACAATACCAAGTGTCTAGTACTGGTACTTCAAGACTTCACCAAATACACCCAAGTTGTGGCCAGTATTTTTAGAAGGAGTGCAATCCAACTGGCCATATTTTTATTTGTGATGGGAATGTTCTCAACAGTACAGGAGTTTTAGATTACAGTGAGGAATTTCTCCAAATTAGACCACTGGTAACTCCTGTAGCTCTGCGTCTTCATCATCATTTTGAACTTAATGACCCTGGATTCCTGCATAAGGACCTTCTTAAGCAACAGAATACCACTACAAAGTCATTTATAGCACGTAATTGGAAGCAACCATCTGAAGAGCAGTGGATTGATAAAATGTATGACTGTGAACAAACTTACTCAGCAAGGGCACCAAGCAAAGAATCTTAATCTTACAAATGACATTATGGCACCGTGTTTGTCTCTTCTTTCCTATTGGCATTTTATCAAATACCACTTAAGCACAGACACATTTTTTGTCTGCCTGTGACACATACATGTTCACACAAACAGATAATCAATGAGTTGCTTTAGTGGGAGCTTTGTTGGCTGTAACCAGTTTTCCGATCATGGCATCCAGTCCTATCACTTCCTGGCAAATAGATGGGGAAGAAATGGAGGTAGTGACAGATTTTATTTTCCTGGGCTCCAAGATCACCGCAGATGGGGACTGCAGCCAAGAAATTAAAAGACGCTTGCTCCTGGGGAGGAAAGCTATGGCAAATCTAGACAGCATACTAAAAAGCAGAGACATCACCTTGCCAACAAAAGTGCATATAGTCAAGGCTATGATTTTCCCAGTTGCAATGTATGGCTGTGAAAGTTGGACCATAAGGAAGGCTGAGCGCCAAAGAATTGAGGCCTTTGAATGGTGGTGCTGGAGGATACTCCTGAGAGTCCCTTGGACTGCAAGGTGATCAAACTGGTCAGTCCTAGAGGAGATCAACCCTGACTGCTCTTTAGAAGGCCAGATACTGAAGATGAAACTCAAATACTTTGGCCCCCTAATGAGAAGGAAGAGCCTAATGCTGGGAACAATTGAAGGCAAAAGAAGAAGGGGACTGCAGAGGATGAGGTGGCTAGATGGAATCACTGAAGCAGTTGGTGTGAGCTTGAGTGGACTCCGGGGGATGGTGGAGGACAGGAAGGCCTGGAGGAATGTTGTCCATGAGGTCACAATGAGTCGGACACGACTTCATGACTAACAGCAACAACAACAAACCAGTTTTCCATTCATGGGAAAAGAACAAAGAGAACTGTTGCTTTCATGCCTTAATAACTAAGGCTTAATATGTTGGCTTCTTAAACTAGTTGACCAATTTTGGAAACAAAATACTGAGTGAGGTGCACCCATAATCTGCTCAAGAAAGGAACTTTTACATCCTTATTTGATTGCAACCATGGTTTAAATAGGCAATATCTGCTTTCCAAAGTCTGCACACAGAGGAAAATAACCTCCTCACTGACCAATGTTCCCTGTAGTAACACATGAGCAGGAATTTTGAGCTGCTTCCTTTCTAATTGTATTCCAGCCAACACAGCTGAGGACTAGGAAAAATGGAATCAATGTGTTTCATTTGGTTATGCTGACATATTTTTCCATCTCTTGCGAGCAACTTGTTATTATATGGGGGATACATGGTTACAATTTGGATCTCGACTAGGGTTCCATTGATCTGCTTCCTCTTCAAAACAGAGATGATATTCACAATTAAAATTACATCATCATCAGGTGCAGAGTAGTCTTGGATCTTTCCAGCATGCTGTATTTTTATTTTAAAGGCCGCCCTTGCTTTGTTAAGTGCTCTGGGAATGGTAAAAGGCTTTGATAAAATGGGAAAGGTGTACAGACATGAAATCAAAGCATTACCTTGCCTCTACCCATGCAGTTCTTTGGGGCAAGCTAATATTCCCCCCTCCCCAACTGTTCACTTAGCTTTTAATATGGCAGTACAAGCTTCCTTCCTATTCCACAAACCTAGACAAAAATGTAAAACTCAAGGGAGGACCTCCTTAATGCAGTGCCTTCCAGAAGTTTTGGACTACATTCCCCATCATTCTTGACTATTAGTCATGTTGGCTGAGGCTGAAAGGAGTGGCAGTCCGAAACAACTGGAGGGTGACACCCTGGGAAAAACTCCTCTGCAGGAAAGAAATGGGGTGGCCAGAGTGATTCTATTTCCCCCACTCGCTTTCTGTGCGATATCATTTGAAGCCTGCTTTCGAAAACAGAAGTTGAACAAATGGATCCTTCTGTCCTCGCTTTCGGTTGTCAGCAGTGCTTCAGTGTGAGATGAAATAAATTGCCAGGCACTTTCCTCTCCTATAATCAGCTCTGCACAGCTGAGCAGTACACCCACAACCCTGAGAGCTGTCTCTGTCAGCGCTAATTCCACATGGAATGGGAAGTCTTTGTTAGTCCCACATATCTAATGTTCTCCACAGAAGTGTGTCTCTCCATGGAGGGGAGGGATGGGGGGTCCTTACTTGTTATCCACAGTGTTTCTTCTCCTCTCACAAGCGATTGCACAATGCATTTTCCACAGGAGAGAAGCTTTTAGGAGGGACTATTACTTATGAGACACTCTTGAAGTTAGATGGTTTCTTTCTCAATCTGCACACCACAACCATTGATGGTGCGCTGGTTGAGGAACATAATACTTCTAAATTGAAATTGGTTTGGAGAAGTCATTGGAACAAACCCACAGCAAGACACTTTTCCCATTTTAAAAGCTACAGATATCCGAAAGCTACAGATATCACAGCAATTCTAGCAAAACCAGGGATTTGCTACAGTTTTGTCTTACACATGAGAGTTTGCAAGGAAAAAACTGAATTTCAAAATATTCATGAGGTAAGAGAAACAAAAACAAGCAAGCAAAACTCCTACATAAATCAAGAAATATTTGGCAAATAAAAACAAAAACAAAAAAAGGAAAACATTTTGTTTGCTTTCAAGCTTTTTAATCAGCCACCACAATTGTTAAGGGAACAACTCAGTGGGATGGCATTCATGTCCCTCAGCTGGCATTTTTCTTGAAGTACAGCCTGAACTCAACTGTGGCCATAGAACTTTCAGTACAGTTTAAGCCATACAGATATTCATCACTGGATTAAAATAAAAGTCTAAAAACCCCTCTAATAAACATTTTGCTTTCCTAAAGAACAATGGTGAAATGGAACTATATAGAGTCCAGATTTTGGGACAGAAGTCCTAAGGCTCATTATTTCTCTTTAAGCATTATGGGTATTTCTTATTTCCAATGATACTGCTTTGCAAATATATCTTCATAGGAAAAATCAAAATATATTATGTATAAAATAGTCAAAACACACACACCCTCCCCTTTGATGGCACACTGACTGCAAAAGAAGGGGACAGCAGAGGATGAGGCGGCTAGATGGAGTCACTGAAGCAGTCAGTGTGAGCTTAGGTGGACTCCGTGGGATGGTGGAGGACAAGAGAGCCTGGAGCACTGTTGACCATGGGGTCGTGATGGGTCAGACACGACTTTGTGACTAAACAACAACTTTCCTGGGCCATGTCCTTCTCCTGCTACATGCAACTGGTTTGGCTCCAGCATGTTTGCTTGGGCTTTCTAACCTGTCATGGTTGTCAATCCTTTGCTTTTTCTAAAGCTGCCTGCCCTTCCCCAACTGGTTAGCATGTTTATCTATGTAGATGCTTGTACAGGTTTATCTATGCAGATGTTTATTCAGCCGCTCCCCACTTTTTTAGAGGTCCAAGTGATTTTGGTGTTATCAGTTTGTTTTTAAGATGGGAATGATGGCTTTGTGGTTTCGGAGAGGGTGGATTTGACCTGGTCCTGAATGGTGCAACACTCCCTCTTAGGGACAAGGTCCGCAGCTTAGGAGTGCTCCTCGACCCGGAGCTTTCTTTGGAAGCTCAGGTGACAGCGGTGGCGAGGAGCGCCTTCCTTCAGCTTCGGCTGATTAATCAGCTGCGCCCCTACCTGGAGTACGACTGCCTGGCGACGGTGACACACGCGCTGGTGACTTCCCGCCTAGACTTCTATAACGCGCTTTACGTGGGGCTTCCCCTGAAGACAGTCTGAACACTTCAATTGGTGCAAAATAGAGCTGCCAGGTAGCTGACGGGGACGGGGCGTTATGCTCACATGACTCCAGTCCTCCGTCAGCTTCACTGGCTTCCCATTGAAGCCCGGGCCCAATTCAAGGTGTTGATTATGACCTATAAAGCCCTAAACGGCTTGGGTCCTGGCTACCTGAACGAGCGCTTACGTCCGTATATGCCCGACCGCCCTTTGAGATCTGCGGGAGAGTCCCTTCTCCGGAAACCCTCCATGAAAGAAATTAGGAGAGTAAGTACTCGGAGGAGGGCTTTCTCTGCGGTGGCGCCCAACCTATGGAATTCACTCCCCAAAGAGGTCCGCCTGGCACCGTCGTTACTGGTTTTTCGGCGCCAGGTAAAGACCTTTTTATTTAAACATCATTTCAATTGTTAAAACATATGATCTGGCCAGGGCAACTTCTTCTTCCTTCTCTTTCTCCTCCTATATTTTTATTTACTTATTTTATACTGATAATTTTAATTTTATATTTGTAACTCAATGTATTTTTTGTATTTTTTATTTAATGGTAATTTATTATGTTCTATTGTATTTCAATGTATTTTATCGTGTTGTAAGCCGCCCCGAGGTTTTGGCAAGGGGCGGCATAGAAATGTTATAATAATAATAATAATAATAATAATAATAATAATAATAATAATAATAATTTGTACAAAGGCCAATGCAACAACCTTCTGTGCAGCTAGCACAGCCAAGGATGATGTTGGCTTCATGATTTTCACAAGGACTAGCCAACTGGTATTGTGTATAGCCAGATTCTACAATTGATTCCTCACAGCCCTGGTCCTATCATTCAGTAGAGAGATCCAGTCATGACAGGAACCTGATTGTGGTGCTTACAGAAAAGTAAAAAATCTATTCAATCTATTGTTGCTGTTTTTATTATTATTATTAACTACCAAAGGAGAGGAAAGGAATTTATGAAATGTCCTGCCTTAGGTAACAAAATAATTATGGCAGCCTTGAGTATTGTGCACTTTGCTTTAGGTGAATGATTTCTGTGGGCTAGTGAGATCATTTGCAGCTCCTGCTCAGGAAGCAAAATATCCCTGGGCTAGCACTCAATCTGGACTTGACTTCTATATTTTTGAGATGTGAATATCTGCCTTAAATTTGGTGACTGTG
Source organism: Varanus komodoensis (assembly GCF_004798865.1). NCBI lineage: Eukaryota > Metazoa > Chordata > Lepidosauria > Squamata > Varanidae > Varanus > Varanus komodoensis. The sequence goes on along the minus strand of NW_025336087.1, from coordinate 34,945,787 downwards.
GATTCACGGCAGGCTCACGCATCAAGAAGTAGGCACCCTCCCACATAACACCTTCTTGCTTATCAGTGTTTCTTGTACATGTCAGTACATACATGTGTTTGCATTGTATGCCACAGTGCACACAATTTGCTTCAGCTTATTGCTGCATTTGCAGTGTGACATGTACACTATGTAAATGAATTTTGTACTGCCTGAACTTTAGGTTTATGATTATATGACAGCTACTGAGTTCTGGCAACATGTATTTTGAATAGGAGGCAGGTATATCTTGGAAATCAGATCTATACTTTAAATGAAAAAGGGCTTCCTAGGAGAGCATGCAAAGTACAATGTCATTAATAAGAGTATCATCATTCTATGTTTTCCTCTGTACAAATATAATTAACTATGCAGGTTTCAAATAAAGCAAACAAACAGATATGCAAGGTGCTCCAGATGAAGGTCTTTTAATGCTACTAATTAAAAGGCAATGTGTACTTATTCTGTCTCTTTCTCTTTTATGGATTTGTTTTCTTTTTCTGGTAGGATAAAAGACAGAAGAAGCCATTGGAAAACATGGAAGAATTACAATTTGAAAACAAATTCTGTCTCAAGCCATGTAAAATTCCTTGTATGCAATAAAACTCCCATCTAGAAACACCCACGATCTTCAATTAAAATCAGCAGTGCTTATTCTCAGGAAAGGCAGATGTTGTCAGTAGAATTTGCCACTTTATTGAGTTTTCTGTCAAACGTTAACATTTTCTTTCCTTGACCAATCTCGAAACTTGGGTGAAAAATACAGCAATTTGTGAGTACAATACTAATTAAATCAACCATAACTAGTTGAGTGTTCCATGCACTTCGGTGTTTAGTCATGCCAGCCACATGACCACGGAGACTGTCTGCAGACAAACGCTGGCTCCCTCAGCTGGGAAACGGAGATGAGCACCGCTCCCTAGATTAAGGCAGGACTGGACTTTGATGTCAGGGGGAAACCTTTACCTTTACCTTAGTTGAGCTTCAGGTCGCTTAATAGCAAAAATAGGTTTTCTCTGGCATAAAAATAATACAAAATAAAAAGCACATTGTGAGAACATATTTCCCTTAAGAGTTGTCTCCCAAAGGCCAGCAAGTTCCAACAACTGTTAATTTTGCCTCACTTCTTGGTGCGATGTTTATATTGTAAGCATGTTATGAGTTATTTTTATCCATCTTTAAAAAATAAAGATAAATAAGGCATTCTATCAGGACTCAAACAGTTGTGGCCAATTTGTATGGTGACAGGGGTGGTGGAAAGAAAGCATTGATGAAGGCCCTGTCAGAAAAAATAAAGAAAAAGAACATATGTCTTTTTAGTTCAAAGACTCCCCCCTTAGGTTAGTGGGATTTTATCTTTCTCTCTCTCTCTTTCTCTTTCAATCTCTCTCTCTTTCAAGAAAGCCTGACATGAGGTTGTTTGTATCTGTTTGGGTTCTGCCAGATGGAAAGGTTTACTCATTAGAGGCAGCTGTTTTAGCAAATTACCTCACTCAGTATAATGACAGAGTTATAACAGACTATTGAAGAAAATCCTTTCATTTCCCAGTGAGATCATGATAAGTATGAACAAGTTCAATGAGATGTTTGATTTACTTTGGAAGGTATTCAGTCAGACACATGGGGTGCAGTTGGAGACAATGAGATATTTCTTTTGTTCTTTCCCCCACCTCTTTCCTCTTTATATATTAGACATTTGGCTTTGCTTTGAAAATTTGCTTCTCTCTCTCTCTCTCTCTCTCTCTCTCTCTCTCTCTCTCTCTCTCTC